>NW_003303706.1:272932-276131 GCF_000142945.1 Phytophthora infestans T30-4 | reverse complement strand
TCCCGTCTCAACGTACGGATCCCCGCCGCATCTAAAACCTTAACTCGGAGGAGCGAGCCAAGCGAGAAGCTAATCATAAATTGCAACAGCAAGAACTGTATCGTCAGCAGGAACAGGCACGGATTGAGCAATTGAAGAAAAGGCAGCAGCACGAACAGGAGCAAGCAGCAAAGCGACGACAACAAGAAGAACGACAGCGCCAAGAATTACAGAAACAACAAGAAGTGCAACGTCTACAAGCTGAACAACGCCGACACGAGGAGGTGCGACAACAGGCGCTTATTCAAGAACAGGAGCGACATCGGTGTTTAATGGAAGAACGGACAAGGCAAGAACAAATTATGAGGGAGCAGGAAGCGCGTCGGCAAGCTGAAGCCCATTCACTGATGCAAGATGGCAATCGAATTGTTAGTCAAGCTCAGCATGCTCTAAATACCCAGCCAGGGTTTGCCGTTGGCTCCGTGGCTCCATCGAGTGTTGCTGCACCAGTCCCGCCGATGCCCAATGCTCGGTTTACGCGCATTCCCTCTCCAGTTAGCGTTTCTCCTCACACCCTGCGCTTCCAACCCTTCAGCGAAACATTTTTGCACTTACGCGAAGCTGTAGTTTGAACATCACTTTATCTGCTATTTTGCTTTCCTACTTCATGATTAAGACGACTGTCCGTCCCCCCTCACTGGAAATAGCAGCAATCGTTGCTGTCCCGGGAAGCCACACCGCCCTAAACTTAGTCCTACTCGGCTGAATAAGTCTGGGTTGGCCCACGTTAGTTATTGCTTATATGCCATTTCTTGTTAGCCGAGAAGCAGGACCGGACATATTTATATAAAAGCTGCACCATAAACATGCGAGCGATCACAAGTATTTTTGCAAAAGTAAACTTACGTAGCCTGAGCGAAAGAAGCACCATCTATTCCCTCGACGCAAACATAGCTAAGGCTAGGGTTATTATCCTGTATGATCATAGTGGTACATCTCCGATCTCGGGGAATTATTCCAGACGCTCCTCCGATTATCACTTTCATCTAGGCCCAACACATATTTGAAGAGACGTCCTAGAGTCCCCTTCACACTTTCGATCAGAAGGGCGATAACCGCCAGCGTACTAACCCTTCCCTCTCGGCTGGATGAAGTATGACTCTTAGCCTACGGTGAAACACCTTGGGATCAGCCGTAGTTATCCCACTGTCTGTCACATCGCTTGCAAATGCTCCCATGATCATCGGCAGAGCGTTGCGGCTGCTTTGATCAATTCCCATTTGTGTGTAGGACATGTAAGCGTTTTGCGCCATCGAAGACAGGTTGCGTGTTAAGTTGGCATAGTTTTGTGAGGTCGTCTTTTAATAGATGGCTGTAAAATCACAATGCCGCAAACATGACGTACGTCCAATTACCACTTGTACGCTTGTCCTACTCTATATTAACGATATGGCAGTGGGGACTATTCTTCATTTGGCGGGGCCGGAGCCAGATATAAGTGCACGATACCTCGAAGAACTATGCTGGCTTCAGCGAAACCCTTTTGCACTTACGCGAAGCTGTAGTTTGAACATCACTTTATCTGCCATTTTTCTTTCCTACTTCATGATTAAGACGACTGTCCGTCCCCCATCCCTGGAAATAGCAGCAATCTTGGTTTTCCGGGGAAGCCACACCGCCCTGAAATTAGTTCTATTTGGGGGGAAATAAATCTGGTTTGGGCTCCCACTTCCGAGAGTGGCTTGTAAGCACATTTTATATTGGGCCGGAGAGGCGCGCCCGCGAACTTTTTTTTTTTATAAAGGGCCCCCCAAAAACATGCGAGCGATCACAAAGTATTTTTGCCAAAAGTAAACTTTACGTAGCCTGAGCGAAAGAAGCACCATCTATTCCCTCGACGCAAACATAGCTAAGGCTAGGGTTATTATCCTGTATGATCATAGTGGTACATCTCCGATCTCGGGGAATTATTCCAGACGCTCCTCCGATTATCACTTTCCTCTAGGCCCAACACATATTTGAAGAGACGTCCTAGAGTCCCCTTCACACTTTCGATCAGAAGGGCGATAACCGCCAGCGTACTAACCCTTCAATCTCGGCTGGATGAAGTATGACTCCCAACCTACGGTGAAATACGCTTGGAAGCAGCCGTAATTTTCCCCATTTTCTTTTCACATCCCTTGGCAATTGTTTCCCATGATCATCGGCAGAGCGTTGCGGTTGTGTTATCAACAATTCCCATTTGTGGGTAGGAGCTGTAAGCGTTTTGCGCCATCAAAGACAGGTTGCGTGTTAAGTTGGCATAGTTTTGTGAGGTCGTCTTTTAATAGCTGGCTGAAAAGTCACAATGCCGCAAACATGAGGTACGTCCAATTACCACTTGTACGCTTGTCCTACTCTATATTAACGATATGGCAGTGGGGACTATTCTTCATTTGGCGGGGCCGGAGCCAGATATAAGTGCACGATACCTCGAAGATCTATGCTGGCTTCAGCGAAACCCTTTTGCACTTACGCGAAGCTGTAGTTTGAACCTTACTTTTCTCCGCTTTGCTTTCCTACTTCATGATTAAGACGGCTGCCCGTCCCCCCTCCCTGGAAATAGCAGCAGTCGTTGCTGTCCCCGAGAAGCCACACCGCCCTAAACTTAGTCCTACTCGGCTGAATAAGTCTGGTTTGGCTCCACTTCAGTAGTTGCTTGTATGCCATTTCTTATTTGCCGAGAAGCAGGACCGGACATATTTATATAAAAGCTGCACCATAAACATGCGAGCGATCACAAGTATTTTTGCAAAAGTAAACTTACGTAGCCTGAGCGAAAGAAGCACCATCTATTCCCTCGACGCAAACATAGCTAAGGCTAGGGTTATTATCCTGTATGATCATAGTGGTACATCTCCGATCTCGGGGAATTATTCCAGACGCTCCTCCGATTATCACTTTTCTCTACGCCCAACACATATTTGAAGAGACGTCCTAGAGTTCCCTTCACGCTTCCGGTCAGAAGGGCGATAACCGCCAGCGTACCAACCCTTCCCTCTCGGCTGGACTACGTACATTGGTGTATCCGCCATGCGAAACTTCCGTATTCCATCGCTGACGCTTTGGTTGTGTCGACTAGGCGCTGTTTCAAAGATGTTTCGGCTTCCCCGGCCGGGAATTGGGGCGTGCTTGCTCGACTTACGATTGGTCGGAGCGGGGGCCTCGGATCTGTATCAGC
>NW_003303706.1:90856-272832 GCF_000142945.1 Phytophthora infestans T30-4 | reverse complement strand
CCCACACACTTCAGGGGAGGGCTACTCTAGTAAATGAGAATCTTTGGCATATACGTTTTTGTTGTTGCCTTTAGGTTACTGCTGTCGCAGCGAAGCTATGATATTAAACGCATAGTTGTAGTATGTATACATCTAACAGTCTATTTGCTATGCCCTATCGCTTTAGTATTTGGACTACCATTGGAGATTACCTAACGTATTAGTCTAATATCTCGTCCCGTTACTGAAGCGGAAGATGACAGCTGCTAACGTTTTATATTACATCAGGTGAGCGTTGTACAGGTATCTCAAACAAAAGTATTTTTTTAAACGACGGGCTAGCCCACGAGGCCTGGCTTCTGGTTGAGTACCGTTTTCTATTAAGGAGCTTAGTATGATCGCTTAATTATTCGAGCGTCTTCAACGGTAGGACTGTGTGCCTTCGTTAGAAATAGCCCAATCGTGCTGTTGATCGTAGCCACTGTCACACAGTGTCATCTTCAAACGTATCTTGGTTGAATAGGCATCATTAGTGAAGGAAACGGTGAGTAGGCTTCGTCATAGGGCACAAAAGGGGCAAGTGTATTGGATATTTAGTATCGTTGAAGGTGCACTTAGGCGCTCCTAACGATATCATGGCAAAAAAAGCCGTGACCGAACTGGCAAAGCTTTTGCTAGGCCTAGAGACTAATGCAAATGAGATGGCAGGAAGCACCACGGATACATTTCCACGTACCACGGAAAGTGTCGCTACCATCGCGCAACAGTAGCATGCTTTGTTTTATCTTCATTCTGCTAAGGTATAAAATGTTTTCGTGATCACACGCTGATGACATAGTGGTAGACAAAATAAACAATATTCGCAGCGCCAAACCATGCCGCAGTTTGATGCCACGGCATCTCAAAATAATGTGTGGTCGAGCGCTGTTTTCGCTGAAATGTGATGTAATACCTACAATGTGGTTGTATACCTTTTATGAAAAGAAACACTGATAATTGGAAGCTGAACAGAGTAAATTCCAAACGCATGTGTCACGGAAGTCAAAGTTAATTACACTTGACTCACCACATGTTTATCTTCTGTTGCATGCTCTGATTTTGCTATGCCACTGCCGTATAATCACGCTTAAGGTAAGTTTCAACTTTAGGGACATACACAGTCACTAAGGCGTCCAGCCCCGATTTCACGCCAACGTTTTCACTTCCACACGGATCTGCTCCGCGAACACCTTTTTTTTCGGCTAATGTTGTATGGGGATGCGCCATAGCTCACGAAGCTCTACGGTTAGTTTTAGAAGCTTAAAGCACGATTTGTTTGGTGTCGTACTTGTTGTGCTTCATCGGTGTTTACCCTCCTACTGCGCAGCTGCAGAAACTATATATGATATCGTCATTGTCGTCAGTAATACAAGTAGAAAGTAGTGAAATGCATCGCCATCCTAGATCTGAGACAAGGCTTTCTAAGGCATATCAGGGACCCCACGCATTCGTTTTAACTATAGGAGAATTAAAAAAGTCGACAGTGGGACTGTATAGCAGAGCACTTATCGGATCCGACTATATATTCTGAGCTACGTTACGAATTAGATTGTATTGTTGTGATGGTCACATCAAACTAATCGTCATGACCGCGCATGCAAGTGGGTCGGACGGAGAACTTGGGTTGACATACCGTCCACCCTAAAATTGTAAATTTGAGAAATCACGAAGAAGCTCGGAACTCGGTCTGGGCTTCGGTTTATGTACCCTACCTAAATTGTAATTCAGGGGTTGTACTAGGAAATAGCTGCGCATATCTCCCCGCGGAGCTTGAAAGTGTTGCTATAGCTCTGAATGATATCTAGAACGTCGTCTTCTAAAAGGGCTAACCGGTGGCCTAACCAATCAACAAATCCTGACGGAGTACGAAGTTTGTATTAATACAAAACCGCACTTCGTTTCTCCCACCGCCCGATTTGCTCGCGATATTAAGGTGTAGTATACTGGAGAGTGGAATGTGCGGCTCGCGTCGCGTGGTGAGATCGGCGCTGGGCCCGCCTCCGATAATACCGCGCGGACAGGTTTCGTGAGCACCCCGCTCGCCTTAGTTAATCGTGACTGTGCGCTCGCGTCCGCTTGTTTTAGTTAGTCTGAAGCACTATTGCAGGTACACATTGACCTGCGCATTGGAACAAGCATCATCTATCTATAGCCTTGCCTCCCTGTGCCATTAATATTTCACATGCCGAGCGCCGTCGCTACGCGGCGGTACTTTAGGTTTTATCTGGTTGCTTGCTCTCAAGCCTCTGCTTCGCTTCGTCGTGTAATTATTCCAAAACCTCCGAGCCCTTATGTGCCTCAATCGACTTCTTTAATTTTCCAAATCAGTTTAATTTAGACCAGTCGCTACAAAATGCTGAGTTTCCAGTAAGCCGTGCAATTATTTCTAAGCCCCCAGCATAACGCTTATCATGCTTAAAAAATATTATTCTGGTGATCTTTACAGAGTCTTATTAATATTATTGGCTATCACGATATCTTCATCTTCCACCCAGCACCTAAGCTTCGAATAGCATGGCTACCCAATATATTTAGTTTAGCGTCGTGCTCGATATCACGGTGCTATGAAGCTTAGAACACATCAGCGCAAATGATTGTAATAGCCTGTTCAGCTTGCACTAAGTACCCCCTTGTACTGCCAATTTGATCTTGTACTGAACTAAAGCGTTATCACTTTTGATAATAAACTCAATAAATGATAAACAATATTCAAATTGTAACATTATAAAAGTATTCAAATGCGTTCATTGTGTGTTTAATACTATAAGGACGCATCAGGAGCCCTTATCCAACGAACGGGCTGGAAAAGTGTACTAAACTACGTGATTGTATGCGGAGAACTCCTAACCCAGTCGAACTGCACCAATAAATACCATACCTATGCTGCCAATAGAAGGTAAACAGTGATGAAAAACGAAAGAATAAAACAAGGGTAAAACCAAAAACTATTAGCTAAACAAAATGATTACAACATTTTTACCTTTTTTACAAGCCACATTTAAAGAAACATAGTTTGCTATGCAAAAAAATCAAACCGGGGCCCTGCTCTGATAATCAACGGTAAATTGCAAGATTCAGAGCTAACAAATGATAACTTCGGGTCTCAGCGCCATCCAGCCGTGCTCCGTATTCGCCAGACCGACCAATATTAAAATACAAAAGCAATATTTGACGGACAAGCATAGGTACATATATCGTAGCTTTAACCTAGTTAAATAGATAGCGGACTGCCATTTCTTAAAGCAATCACGTGCGACAAAAGCCTTTTCGTTCATCGTCCTCGGATTACTCTTAGAACCTTCCGCATACTATTAATCACATCATGCAAGTCCATTTGCTCCTACAACCCCCCCGTAACCAACTTTACCGGTCAACCTCGACTTATTTGTTTGGTACATTTTCTTGTGACATTTGATAATCCTTTAAGCCATGAGATTGCAGGGCGGCGGCTGTGTAGGAAGTTGCTTGTGAGCTCGTGCGTTAAGCAGTCTAACGTAGTTTCTCCTTTATGCTCGCTTTGCAGTCCAGTTTCTACTCGTAAACATTTGCCGTTCCGTTAATGTCGCCATCATAGTTTTCTAGGTATAGTGCTGCTATATATGGCCCCGGCCCTGCCAAATGAAAAATAGCCCCCACTGCCATATCGTTAATATAGGGTAGGCCAAGCGTGCATCTGGTAATCCAATGTACGTCGTGTTTTCGGCATTGTCACTCTACAGCCATCTTTAAAACGCCGTCCTCACAAAACTATTAAACAGTCAACATGACTTCGATGGCGCAAACGTTTACATCTTCTAAACACAAGGGGGTTGATCAAACAACAGTGTTGCTCTGCCGGTGACCATGGGAGTATATGCAAGCGATGTGACAGACAGTGGGATAACTACGGCTGATCCCAATGTGTTTCACCGTAGCCTGAGAGTCAAATGCATGTAATGCCTACAGCTACCATGGCAGAGACTGATTCGCCGGGAAATAGCTCATTAAGCAAGGGTAATTTTGCTGGAACTAACCGAAGTCAAAGTGAAATGATGCTAGCGCACGTGCTTACCGAATCGCGTGATATCATCGACCCCACACATATCAGCTGCGAAGCCGAAACATCTTTGAAACAGCGCCTAGTCAACACTACCAAAGCGTCAATAATCGAATACGAACGTTTCGCATGGCGGATACTCCATTGTACATAGTCCAGCCGAGAGGAAAGGGTTCGTACGCTGGCGGTTATCGCCCTTCTGATCGAAAGTGTGAAGGGGACTCTAGGACGTCTCTTCAAATATGTGTTGGGCCTAGGGGAAAGTGATAATCGGAGGAACGTCTGGAATAATTCCCCGAGATCGGAGAGGTACCGCTATGATCATACAGGATAATAACTCTAGCCTTAGCTGTGTTTCCGTCGAGGGAATAGAAGGAGCTTCTTTCGCTCAGGCTACGTAAGTTTACTTTTGCAAAAATACTTATGCTCGCTCGCATGTTTATGGTGCAGCCTTTTATTATTTATGTCTATGACCTTCTTGGTGGCTATATTATCGATTAATATTCCCCATTCAGGTAAGATTCACAGACTTCACGATCAGACGTCATATCGTAGTACGTTTCGGATCGCCCTAAGCCTGCGAACGCCTCGACACATCCTCAGTAGTATCGGAGCAGCCTCGCATATAGAAAGGACCAGTCCATCCGAATCGGCGGTTCCGCCCTTGCCCAGCGAGAGCAACGGCACAAGCGATTCTTCTGTGTCGATACGATTCGTAAGACTGGCCTGAAGTAGCTGCGCAAAGGCTACATCCTTCTCCCTGTCCCGTTCGGCCTTCAGATGCAACGGCGAGAGTGGTACCGCAAAATGGGTTGCATGTTTAAACAGTGGTTTGGATTTGTTTATCGGCATCGAACGTAGAAAGCATGGTGTAGACATGAAATTATCCTCAGCCAGATGTCTTCACCAGCAAGAACAGTGCTAGTACCTCCTTATCAGCTGGATGGTAGTTCATCAGGGACACCTTTAGCACCCTAACGCGAAATTGCACGAAGTGTAGCTTCCCTTCACGTTCTAGCATAAGCGTCACACTCAACGCCCATTTATGGGCCAACAAGATGACGTGAACTTCCTTGGGACGATCGAAGTGCTTCAGGACAAATACATCGGCAACCTTCGTTTGTAGCAACACGAAAGCACGACGTGCGGCAGAAAGTCGCTTCCGATTCCAAAATCAAATCTCTCCAGCTGGTAAATGGCAGTCTTTATACCTTAGTGCGACATGTCATGGGACAAAAGGTTCACCTTGGATTGACAGAAGATACTCTTCGTGAAGCGCATTCGAAGCCAATCTGGCTAAGATTTTAATTAGAATTGTCAGACAGTTGTGGAATTCCTCGCCATCGAAGTAGATGTCATCCACATACGATCGACGGTTGAAAGTGGCACCGACGACGATTCATCAAGCTCTTCGCTCGAAAACATGTCGGAAATGGTACTGTTTTCGGGTTTCAGACGAGGTCCGAGTCTACCGAAGCTTCACGCTCTGCCAGAACGTAGTTGGACATGAACCGTAGCTGCCCGCCACTCGAAATTCCTGATCATTTTTCTTTCCTGAAACCCATCATCTCGAAGTATTCCGACCACAGCACATTGTGGATCATACGCTGGTATAACATGGGTGCCTTGTTGAAGCCAAACTTCATGCGCAGCCACTCGAAATGCCGGACGAACGCTGATACCTTCCGCCCTCTTTAGGTTATCATAGCGCAGACGTCACTGGCAGCAATCTTTCAGCAGAACCATAGGTACTAGTCAAGTTTGGTCAACAAGGTGTCGACTAGCGGCGACGGATACGCCATGATTGTGATGATAGCATTTTCTATACTGTAATCGATGTAGGGCTTCATGTCCCGGCCGATTTTTTTCTTATTATTCATATCAATGACTATATGCGATGCACATGAACCGTCCAAAAAGACACTTAGACCTGCCAGACGTACTTGTCAGCCCGACTACAAATGGGGACTGCCACATTTCGTGCTCTTATAGTATATAGCCGTGTTCGACGCCTTGGTGAAACCAGGAAGAAAGATATACACGTTTACGTAGTCGTTAAATCCGATATTATTAGCCGGACGCTCAAAGAAGTCAGCACCTGCCTATTTTGTAATTTGATCTGGTAACTTGCTTGTTAACTCACGAGACAGCGATTATTTGTTTCTTCTAAAGTTGCCACATCCTCTCCCTTAAGTCAACATCAATACAAGGGTACATATGGGCGCGGTACTGTGTCTGCCACCTTTACAGTCTCACCCTTCATCTCTGGCCTGGCGTCCCAGGCTTCGCTCGCAAAATTAAAAGGAACCGAAGGTTTACGTACCGAGGCTTGGGGGGTGTCCCCAAACTTGGGGTCATCTGTCGCGACCGTACGGCGTTCGTTCCAGCTTCGCTTGTATAACCGGTAGTATACAAGCTAGTTTTGCAGCCTTCCGCGAGCGTGTATGCTTGTGCACGGGACTTTATGTGCGATATTGTGAGAACTAAAACCCGAAGTGCTATCATCGGAGCCCTCGCTGAACAAAGGTGACCGTCAAGCTAATGATTCGACACTTGATCCAATCGCCGTACGAAGCCTCCGTTCTTACGGTGTGGTTTACTACGGCGTATTCGATTGTAGATTTTATCCGCAGCAGCTCGGTTTCGGTGTCTGAGCGACTTCCGGAAGATTGGACTTCAACCGAGGCCCCTGTCGTCACCCCAAAGGCTACACAAGCCACCTCACGCTCACGTTTTTCCACAATTACCACCTTTCGTTCTACACACGGCAAGCGTGCCGTTGCATCACCTACCGAGCCTTCTGCAGACCTTTCCATCACCCCTTGTGGGTACTGGATAATCCAGCGCTCAATCGTGTGTGGTTGAGTGGCAGGTCGTTGCTCGTAGATGTCTCTCTTATAGCTCACAGCTCTCGCTCGATATATATTTCGTACGCTAGTACCTGCCAGACTCGGTACTTCTGATAGCTCAGTCGTACACAACCTTACCCACGTGACATGCTGGTACTAACACGGGAACTTGTGGGCTGCTAAATACAGCGTTGAGACAGTCAACCGAATTCGCTGACGCCGTTCACGTCGAAGCGGCATTACCGAAGGATGCATCTTCTCCGCTCGTCGTAGCCACAGTACATGCTCTTCCAGCACGGCTTGGCGTTTTGCTACTCGGTATTCGTGCCTCTTATGCCTTCGTGTGTTCAAACGCTCAAGCAAACCATCATTATATTGAAAGCCGTATCATTCGCTAGCGACCATATTCCTGGTCTGTTTTAAGCGGAATCCGCATCTTGTTTGGCAGCCATGGAACAGGTCCAACTGAATGCCGACTCGGAAAACAAAGTCGGTCCCAAGAAGCACATCAAAGGCGCACTATGTGTCATCACCTACGTCCCAAATTTGTAGAACATCCGAGTGTGCTCCACACCCTCGCCCATGATGTCATTGACCCATTGTTTTCGCAGATTACTTGTATGTCAATACGACGTCCGTGATCGAGTACATCACAAAGTTGTGATCGAAGGTGTTGGTGATTACACTAGGTTTCGCTACAATGTCGAGGAGGATCCTCGTACGCTTTTCATTTACGGCGCGCACTGCGCCCTCGTTCTCCTTCTTATGCTTCGGAGGAGCTTCTGGGACGACCCCTACCCCTATCTCATACCAGTCTTCATCCTCATCGT
Source organism: Phytophthora infestans T30-4 (assembly GCF_000142945.1). Classification (NCBI taxonomy): domain Eukaryota; phylum Oomycota; class Peronosporomycetes; order Peronosporales; family Peronosporaceae; genus Phytophthora; species Phytophthora infestans. Next base: position 265,099 of record NW_003303706.1, on the reverse strand, counting down.
CTTGGAGTGGCGCTTGCCTTGCCAGCACAGCACTCGAAATTGCAGCAAATGCATGGTAGTCTCTGCATCAATTTCAGCACACATCAAAATATCTTCCAAACCCCCACCATGGATCGCAAGCTACTTATGTTCACATACCGTCGCGCTCACATTTGCTACATCGAGCGATTTTTGCTGTCCCATGAAAGAAAACATGCACTCTGCTTCCAATGAAGGCTCGGCTAGCAGTGGCAGCCCAATAGGCATCTATCCAGTTGTAGCTGACGGGATGCCTGATTTAAATGGTGTTTTTGAGCGCAGACCTTGAGGAATGGTGCATTTGTTTTCCTATCATGAACTTCATGCGCACAAGACTAGCCAGGTCTTGGAAGTTGCGTAAATGCTCAGCGTCACGAACTAACTTGCCTAGCTTGTCCTGCTTGTAGCAGTAGTGAGATAAGTGGGTTATTTCACCAATGCGGTATATGATCCGTAGTGAACTGCGATTAAAATCGCGTCCGTCTCGTGAGGCCTGACTGAAACCTCGGTCGCCTCCTTGATTATTTTTCGTGATCCTCGGTCGCGAGCAGAGATGTTTCTACGTGGTTGGCAGTTGTTTAAACTGGGGCACGTGTCTTCAGCTGCAGCACGACAGTCATTCGCGTTGGCAGCAACGATGTACTGGTCCTTGCCACCATGCGAAACACCATTGCCGGCTTCACCATACAATATAGTCAATATACCCATCTTGGTCATCGTCGACACCGCGGCGTTATTCATCTAGAAGCTCGGTATCACCGAAGTTAAATTCACGATACACTAAATTTTCAATAGATCATCTAGCGAGGCTTCGGCAAGCGTAACTCGCGACCGGTTGCGGTAGCTGTCACGACGTCGGTCAGACACGTCTCGACACAAATCACGGGCGTCTGAGCCGCGAGAAGTCCCATCACGCTTTACCATGCACTCCTTGCTTATTAGAATGTCCTCTGTGATCTCCTCAAGTGGATGGATATCAGTCACCCGGTTTGATAAAGCTTTTCGTCATCGTGCCATCACCACATATGACTGGGAATTTCTGGCCGTGCTCTTTATGTCACGTCTGCTTTTCTCAAGCCGAAGGCGAGTGTATCATAAATCACGGTCTAAGTGCGACCCGCGGTCCCACTGCAACATTGTAAAAGCCACCAAATCGGGAAAAGAGAAAGTGCGTTTAAAAAAAGTAAAAAGACGACACCTCTCCTTAGTACTAACGCTTGTAAGAAAAACTAGTCCATCTTTTTAAATCTTCGCACTTTTACATTTAATCGACAAAAAAAAATTATTACATAAAAGGTTAAAAGTTCGTTTGCATTTTATGAAGCAATGGAACTGCTGCACTGAGACCGTGGTTTACGGTAACCATTCATTCGATTGAGGTAGACCCAAAGTCTATTGTTGCGGTCGCGTTGAGCTGAGCAATAGCGAGACAGTGCCGACTGGGTAAGCTGTGAGTAATAATAGTGAGCTAACGCCTGGCTCAGCAGCTTCCATTTGCGCTTCGTATTTTTCGGAAGTGGACAGAACCGGGGGATGGCTCCGTCCCTCAGGTTAAGTTCGAAGGGATACACCACTGGTCGGCTTGTGTATGATATAACCGTCATCTAGGACACAAACGTGCGACGCCACTGCATTGAGGTTTTGCTCTTATTTCGTGAGCACGACAACCGTTTGATGCGATTTAATGAGCGTTGTGGCTGCGCTCCGATCCTCGGAGTAGCGTCGATGTCGTTCCGGACGGTAAGCACCCTCATCGAACTCGGATTGAGGATCCTCACCGACGTAAACAGAAACCAGCAAGTCTTCTTCACTTCTTGACAATGAATCAGCGGTAGTCGTTTGATGGCGTTCACCGCGCTGTCCGAAAGCTCGGGCACCTTCTCAATCACCGAGCGACCCCCCCCCCGGAATAGCGTTCATACGTCGCGTAGGTTTCTCAGAACGTGATGTCACCATGTGCGAGTCTTGAAAGATCAGTAAAATCTCGATCGTGTCAAAGGCTGCACGGCCATCCCTCTTCAGTTGGCGGTGTACGAGGGGGCCTCCTCGGTGCCTGCGGATGCGGAACCTTGAACAAATTAAAAGTCTGTTTCCCCACGCTAATACTAGTAGCTCTGAAAGCCTTTCCGCGTTTCTTCTTACACGTATGCATAACAATCCCGGTTTTATTTGGTCACTAACATTGGCGATACATTGCCGACGGGTGTGTCTCGGTCTCATACCCCGGTGACATCAGTAACGAATTCGAGCCCTCCGAGATTTGGCTCATCAAAACTGAGTTGACAGCTTACGGAAGTTCAGTGGCGATGGCCGGGCTGTCGGCCTGTCTTTTTGGATTTGGCTTAAATAGTTGGGTCCAATAAGCATTTCGCATCCGCGCCTGCAAGTTCGAGCACGTACTTGGAGGCTGAGGTGGCTCTGTTGATAAATGCGTGATACGCATTCGGTAAATACGACTGCCTTCCGCTCGCCACCGATGATTAAAAACCCACGGTCCCAAATTTATAGTCGTCGTAGTCCGGTTTTGATCCCGCAACGTCGTTTAGGTCCGCCGCAATGTTCTTCGACACCAACATGCGCTCTCCGCTCAGCCCTAATGAAAGTGCAGTCGTCTACGCAAACATAGTACATGGCACTGGGGTCGGCGTCTTAACTTTGTAATATTCAAAGTCGTCGGCGTCAGGCCCGTCATCCTCATCATATTTGAACCTTAAGAAGAGCTCGCTGGCAATCGCAAGGTTTGCTGTCATGGAGCTCGAGCTTAACTCCCCGTTGCTCAATCTGGTATACTTGGCCGGCGTAGCTGGTACCGTCATCGATTCTTTCGCCATATTTCGAATTTTCATTTATCGTTTCTACTCTTGGTTGTTGCTCGCTAACTTGGATGTCAAACAAACAGTTTACTGTACAAAAGGCACAATCGCTTCCCTGGTCGCAGCTCTTATATTGGTGTTGGAAATACCCTGTGAAGTCCATCTACTAGTGTAGATAGGTAGTTCCCACAGCAATGCGTCTACCGGATACACAAAAGGTCGTCCAAGTGGTTTTGTAGCCCCAGAGCTGCCCTTAGCACCAGGATTGTATGGACCTTGCAAATCGCTTATATAGACCAACCAATGAAAGTGACAACATGCTACTAGCACCAGCAAAGCTAGCAGGTGTTTTTAATCCTCGTGGTCCCGGCCGCGGAAGGGTACCAGGAACGGGTAAATCTTTCACGAGGGCATTGCGTGTTCATATGGGAGGCAACACGCACATTCAGCCGTGCAAATAGGCAAGATAAAGCGTCACGTAAATCGTCTGATGTATAATCGATCAATCACACAAAGTTCTTTTGGCCTTGCCGAATTTGTTCTCGCTAGTAACCTTCAAGTACACGGACAGGCATGAGACACATGCAAGCTTGACCAGACATCAACCTCGAAGCCAGACCTCGCTTGTGCACTTGAGTGGTTATTCGTTTCTGTATTTCAGTAGCCCTGTCGAGTCTATTCCTTATCAGGCAATTTTAAAATTGGATTGCTTGACGAGATAGGGTCCGTTGTGGATCGCCTCGCATGCCAACCGACACTTGAATCGTCACCGTACATTCCTAAGCGGCCATCGCATGTTCAAACAGTCGTATGACATTCGCCTCCGGTCAGTCCTATTGTTACCAATCGGGTCGGCCTGGACTGAGCGACGGCTTGGGCCCCGAAACTTGATGTGAAATAAGTTAGATTTCTTGTCATATGACCGTGCGTGCGTGTCTTGAGCGTGCCGCCTCCATGCCCGTTGACATTGTTCCGCGTCATTATATGAAACACTATCTAAGCTGTATAAAATAGTAGCTAGCAGCTAAGTTGAAGGACGCCAACGGGCTGTTCACCCACGCACCCTTGATATCGCATTTCGGTGCGCACCAGCTCAGAACTAAGCTCCTTGTGACGTGAGCTAGCATGAAAAATATAGTGTTGTTAGGTAACACGCTGTGAGTAAGGTAACATTTTCAGGATACCTTGGCAACGTCCGTTTAAATTTTAGGGGCCGCTGAGGAAGTTGCGTAGGCTTCGAATGCACCTGGGTTTACGTATAAACGAACTAACTGTGTGCGTTTGGGTATATCACGACAATTTATCTACTAGCTGGGCGATTTAGGCAACCACTCCGGATCGGCAAGTGTGACGGAATCCACAATATATTTACTTAAGCGACGACAACCGACCACGCCGACAGCGGCCACATCACACGGATGGACTCTATACAACCGAATATCTTCTTTCGAGGCTACCGACTGAGATCGCGACAATTAACTCGCGCCCTGATTGGGCGATATATGCCGACCTGCGGCACTGACTGAATTTATCGCACGAGCAGCAATTAACGATTGGACGTGAGGTCAGCATTTCTGCCGAGCACGAAAAGCACCGGTTGGATGAAACAGACGTGTGCACCTGCACGACTTTAAATAATTTACCGTTTACCGCTTAAAATCAGTCGTGTGTGATACAAATTGGGCACAGTAAATACCTCATTGCGTAAACGTTATGCGTAGTAAATTCTATCCACGCCTTTCTATTTTATAATAAATAGGGTATGTGGTTTTAGAATATTTAAGTAAAGACGCGGCCCCTTCGTTTTGCTGCACACGGACACCGCGTGATGGGTGCCTGCGCGCATGGTACCTAGACGGTAGTGCTCAGACGCACTATTATTGCTGAAAAAAGGTGTTTTGGTTGAAAAAATAAATTACCTATTTTTCCTACGGAGCACGGCACCATACTAAATTGGCCATATTGATAGAGATAAGTGCGTGGTCGGTCCTCGGATAGCTATCAGGCATATCCGCTTTGCGCGGAGCTATCGCGTCGACAGCTGCTGACCATCCCCTGCCCAGCTTGCCTCTAAATGACTACGGTGTGTCCGGTTATCCAAGCGCTTGGCGATATAGACTACTAAATCGCCGGCGTTAGAAATCGATAATCACCCCATGCATAGATTTTGGCTATAGCAAGATCGTTGCGTCTACTCGCAATGGCGAACTGACGATATTACTATTCATGAGTACATCAGATAGCCCGTCCAACTGATAGGTTGCAGTGAAAGCACTGCATCTAATGCACACGCGCTACTATTTAATTAATATCCAAGCCTTAGTACAATATGACGTATACCCACAGCACTTCATGCATGCCAGAACCAGCTAACGCGGCTCTAAAACGCTGAAACTTTATAATAAATTGGTGAGTAGGCAAGTAAGTCGGTAGGTACATCAATGAAATGCGGTCTACCATACCAAAATTTATCGGACCATCGGACCTGTACCTCAAAGTTGGTACAAAATGAAAAAAACACACACAAAAACACGGTACGAGCACTTCTGAATGTACATTTTACTGACAGCTGCGATACTGCTTGGGGATAGAGGAGATACCCCGCGATGGGGAGCGGTTGCAGAGAGACTTTCAACCCTGTTTATAGGCGCAAGGAAATGGCTTGAAACCGCCTGTACGCTGTGAAAAACTAAAAAAACATGCATTTTGCGACCAGGAGCCATGTGCTCTTAGTCTGGTGAATTCAACACTAAGCCCCCGATTTTCGTGGCGGTGTTAACTACTAAGAGCACCAACGACACCCAGTTACAGATGTACGCACTTATTGGCGATTTTTCACCAATCCTATCCTGCCACCTAAATATGTTTAGCCTCGCACACAACCTGTGGCTCACAGTCTAGCAGAGCTCAAAACACACAAAACTGGTCCCGATAACGAGGCCTCTACGCTCAGTCTTAATTTGTTTCGCCCAACTACGCAGACCTCGAACTCGACCGCTCAAGCCCCACAGCTCAGGCTGTCGGCCAATCAAGAATCGCTCCTCAGCCCCCCCCCTCACCTCCCCACCCCTCACCCAACGACGACGTAGCTCAGTGGAAGAGCAAAGGACTATGCCTTGAGGACGCTGGTTCAATCCAGCCGTCGCCATCTTTTTTTATTGTGGGGTGTAGCCTCGTCACGGGCTAGTGGCTGAAGGCGTGGCGCTCTACCTGCTTAGGTATCTGGGTTAAGTAAGATGTGTGCGTTATGGCAAACGTGTATGATGAATTTACTAGCTATGCATTCCAGTTGCAGATCATTAACTTCTAAAACGTCTTGGGTGTAGCCAGGAGCGGGGTCGCGAATGGCTGCAGACTGGAGTTTTTTTATTCCGTCGCCTAGGTCTCCTTTGCTGTGAAGAGCCTGCAGGTACTTAAGGGCGGTGCTCGACCCACGCGAGCTGATCTTCTTCTCGCCATCCAGGAAGGCAAGTACGGCATTCTCTGCTTTCTTCCCCACCTCAAGAGCACAGTCACGATAGTCGTCAGCATCTAGGTCAAGAACAAAGTTGTCTTCAAGAAAAACATTCATGTGGTCACCAGCAACTTCGCTCTCGGCCGCTTTTGTTTTGGCGCCAGAGCGTACCAGCTTGAGCGTACCACGCAAACCAGGTCGCATGAAGGTGCGTTGGAGATCCCCGGCGTTGTTTCTTGCCTAGCGTGCTAACGTCATCTGTGTCTTCATCTGGACAACTTCGTTTTCTTGGTGTAGGCTCGCTGTTTCGATTAGCTTCAAGTGCATCTATGCAAACGTCTTGTCGCTTCATGTGCTCCATAAAGTGCTTAATCACGGCCGCTCGGTGGTCGATTGTCTTCTGGTTCTCGCTTGATTCTCTTGGCTGTTCATCGTCGTTGTTGGTGGTTGCATTACTTGTCTTGGTTCTTGTACAGGTAGTGGGTGGGGTCGCCAGGTGCGAGGGCCGTGAAAGCAGCTCGGCTGGTGAGCATCCAGCGTGATCAACAGCCGCTTCGATGCGCTTCACATCTGGACTTGAGTGTTGAGCAGCTCGATCAGCGCGGCGTAGGGAAAAATCGTGGAGCTTGCGAAGCCTGCTTGTTCGAGGAGGTTGCTGACCAGGGCTGAGCCTGGGGCGGCTTGGAGAATCAAGGCGAGAGCAATGGAGAGCAAGGGGCACGTAGCCAGTTCCGTGTCAGAAAAGAGCGACAGCCTCTGCTCCTCAGACGTCTTCACGCGAATCAAGCGCAGGAAAAAGACGTCGCCTGCGTCCACTGACATGTTGTGTTTTTGCGGACCATGGCAAGGTCAGACGCGCGACCGAACAAGTACCAGACAAGACTTGCATCTTGATAGTCACTTTCTGAGCTAGCATAGGTGTACAAATACAACATCATTCTTTTCAAATAATTTTTCGTATAAGGTGGTGCTTTCGCTACGCCCACCACCATCTCGCTACAGACAGAAGCTGTCTAGTGTCGTCCCCATTTTCAGCAACCGGGCTTCCAATGAAGCTCGGTGCTTAGGGAACGAATCGAGCAGCCAGAGCTTGGCTTGCTGACAGTACTGCATAGCAGTGTTGCGAGCTATTGGTTTACCTTTCTTTCCTTCCTTAAATGCAAGATACATACCAAATTTATCACACAAACGAACATTTTCGCTCTCGTCACTATCAATGCACTTCCTTATGTATTTCTGTTCAACTTCCTCTTCTTTGAGAAATTTGACGATCGCACCGATGGTTGTTGCCTTAGCCCGCAAGGTGTTACCAGGCTGTAGTTCGTCTAAGCCCATGTCACTGGCCCACTGGTCCGATAAAAGCAAATATGCAAGTGATATGTCAATGACTTAGGGTTTGGATACACACACTTTGCGTATCAATCGGACGTTATCCGTCCGATCGACTGGCGTAGATGACTCGCCTACCCCTCTTCAATTTAATTGGTTAAATAACATTATTATCTTGAAAGCTATTGGTTAGTGCTACAGCAAAATTATCTCATTGGCTGTAAGATACTAATTCAAAAAATTCATATTCTACCATACAGCGTTAGAATGTGAAGCAAAGCCCTTCAGTAATATAATGAAGGTCTCGGCGGAACCATTTGCCGGCACAATATTGAGTTTGTGTCGACCATCGGCAAATGCTGCATGCCCTAAAAAATACCTCGCCCGCATAGCTGACAAAACCTTGCTCTAATACACCGTCGCAATGTACGATATTGTGTCGACTGCCCGAGACCAATTAGTGCCTATCGCTCGGCTCACCCGATGACGTGGCAGATGCAGCATGTAGTCGTATTTACCCTAGCTAAGGCTAACTGGGTTTCCAAAATGGTCGATGCTAAAGTTTGGAGCATCAATGATAGTGACCCGATATCTGAACAGCAGACGTTAACGTTCCAACGATGGGCCCCTCCAGATAGTGTCTTTTTTGGGAGCGAGGCTCAAATAAAACTATTGATAAAGCCTTTCAGGGTAATATGGTGCTCATTTTGCAGATCTCTTTAAATCCTGGTGGTAACGGCGAATACTTCCTCTTCGAAATAATTTACTGTCATATCTACCTTTACCATGACGATCAACAGTATTCATCCGAGCTAGATCGATCACGTGGGCATGTATATGTAGCAGCCAGCTGTCAAGCATACAGAACAATATGTGATGCTGTCACGAGTGACTTGAAAATGCAAGAAGTAGGTCGAGAGGCAGAACATGTGGACATAAAAAATACTGAGTACAGTGTGTATGTGTGTGTTTTAAAGCAGAATAAGTAGAACGCGGCATTCATGTATTATCGGTAGCTTTGCGTTGAGTAAAAATAAATTCTCAGCGCAGCTGAGATGATCCGTCCTCTCTACGCCAACCGACAATGCCCTAGAGACCGCGGAGCAGGCAGGCATAGCGCTAGTAAATCCCTAAACTACAAACTCTAGCATTGTGTATGTCCGTCCGTCAGATGAAACGCTCAAATCTTTTCAATATTCTCATTGGCTGCCGAGCGGAACGAAGGCGGCTTCTATTGGCTGAGATTGGATGATGTAGCTTACATCAGTAAATGCATGTGGTTTACCGTGTGTATATGGAGATTTGCACAAGCCTATCCATTATCCGAAGGCGAGTGTTATACTTGAGGGATTGTTTGCAATGCTATAAGGGGTTTAGCGAACACGTAGGAATGCGTGTATCCGAGGACACACTATTGATATATGTAATTTTCAGTACTCAAAAGTTTCTGACCGAGCTACGCACCGGCGAGTTACCTTGACAAACATCGACTAAAACAAAAACATTGATGCTATGTGGTAAAAATAAGTTACCTGGGTGGGTTTCTATGAGCTAACTGGCCGACCTGCCAGGTCGTATTACAGTACAACAATAGCTGGCCACACTGTGCTAAACAAAACGTTGTCGCTTGAGCCAAAGCGATAGATAGTTTCTGATAGAATGAAAAGTACTGGTGACAATTACTACTGTAAACAAATTAAACTTGGCCTTTGTTTTCTAAAACCTGTTTAGCCAGCGGAACCTGATACTACTTGACTGGTGGTTTGGCGCCGACAAGGGCGTAGGATACAGTTTTAAATGAAGCGTAAAGACAGCAGCACAACATGGGAGGCGCAAATAATGGTTGGGTAATTAGACTCCATAATGAAACGTTTACCTTACAGTCTAATTGATGTTAAACCATCCTTGAATCATCCTTAAACTATTAAATATAAATCACCGCCGCTAACAGGAACAGCGAGGCGTCTTGAGATACAGTATCCAAAAGCTTTAATCGTAACTCGTAGATTCGAGAGTCAAATGGCTAATTTAGATTAAGCACCGAATGAGCGCACGTTAATACATAAAGATGCTACCATTTAAATGTTGATATTTAGTTTGGTCTGATAAGTGATCAAGCTTTAGTCCATTACATGATCAAATAGGCAGTACAAGCGGGTACTTAGTGCAAGCTGGACAGGCTATTACAATCATTTGCGTTGATGTGTACTAAGCTTCATAGCGCCGTGATATCGAGCACGACGCTAAACTAAATATACTGTGTAGCCATGCTATTCGAAGCTCAGGTGCTGGGTGGAAGATTGTGACGGGGTCACACAGCACCTTGCACAGAGGAAGTGCTTATGGGTATTAACTACCCGAGTGAACGTTAGGCCACGTGTTCCCGGCCTCAAAGGGAACGGTTTGCTACTTAGAAGAGTCGATTTATGACGGATGTATTTATAAGTAAGATAAGCTTGGGTCTCATACAAATTAGAGGTTACCAATAGTGGAGCTATATGTTCATGCACTGACTGGCTCCGATATCACCTGGTACCGTGTACCAGGTGTCCACAAGAGTGATGGGTCACTCTTTATGTAACATGGGGCACACTGGATTGTACCCCGTTACAAAGATGAAGATATCGTGATAGCCAACAATATTAATAAGACTCTGTAAAGATCACCAGAATAATATTTTTTAAGCAGGGTAAGCATGATGCTGGGGGCTTAGAAATAATTGCACGGCTTACTGGAAACTCAGCATTTTGTAGCGACTGGTCTAAATTACACTGATTTAGGAAATCAATTTAGGCACCTATGGGCTCGGAGATTTTGGAATAATTATCACGACGAAGCGAAGCAGGCTTGAGAGCAAGCAACCAGATAAAACCTAAACTACCGCCGCGTACCGTCGGCGCCCGGCATGTAAAATATTAATGGCACAGGGAGGCAAGGCTATACGAGCTCGCGCAACATTCATGGGGCGACTTCACATCGCTTTACTCAGTCATTTTCAGTGGAAACCTTACTGGTGAGGACAACATGGTTGACTTGGTTTTCAAGCTGAATCTCAAGTGAAGTAAGCACTCAGAAAGACAGAGGGGCGAATGGAGTCAAGCCCCAGTCGTGGTTGCGAAAAGTGTGTCCTACGCACGCGGGTGTTGTCGTTCGTAGATTATAAGGCTTTGTAACCAGTCGCGCCGCTTTCAGCACGAGAATTTTATGTATATTTCTTTCAGCTGAAAAAACAAATTTCGCTGTCTCTTGAGTGCAATGAAATGTGTATCGCAACTGGCAGAATGACACCGTGGGGGGGGATTAGCGTAGGTGACGAATTAAAGGATGATATGTAAATATTTAGCAATATGCCGCTTTGTGCTGCTACATAGAGTGTTGTAGCACGAGATCGGGGTTAAATTAGCATTGATAGCTATGTCATTACGCCAAGTGTAATTTCATATACTAGGTCTTACGGATAATTTCAAAATAGAGCCTTCCCCACCGGTGATATGATTTTTCCTGGTAGTAACGAAATCTTACCCCCGATACTCAGTACGTTTTAAGAGCCCTTCGTTAGTGCTCATACCGACCTCTGACCTATTTTTTTTACTAAATTGCTGTACTGGGGGAGAGACCTATTAATAGCATGCCGGAGGAGCGTTTTTGTCGTCATTCTAAGCGAGGTGGTAGTGATGACGTGCATACTAAATAGTTACGTAGGCGCAATCCTGGTCGCGCTCCTTGCAAGAACGCATCATGATGGGGTCCACTGCGATATTGGACGACAAGTTTGTTAAAGGTTTGCTCAGCATAATGACATACTGCAAGTGTTTATGAGTGTGGGTGGTGATGATGATTTGTGGACTTCGTTTTGTTAGCGCAGCAGCTGCTATAGTTTTTGCGGATCGGATGGAGATGCTCTTAGAGGGGTTGAAAGGCAGTGAATACTAATAGAGTCGCTAAAGCGGTTATGCATAAAAATCATGTCTTACGTTTTAGGACCATGTGTAGGTCTCAGACATGACTTGTACTATTTTATTACCGGGTAGATAGATGATGCTTGTTCCAATACGCAGGTCAATGTGTACCTGCAATAGTGCTTCAGACTAATTAAAACAAGCGGACGCGAGCGCGCATAGTCACTGTTAACTAAGGCGAGCGGGGTGCTCACGAAGCCTGTCCGCGCGGTATTATCGGAGGCAGGCCCAGCGCCGATCTCACCTGCGAGCCGCGCATTCCACTCTTCAGTATACTACACCTTAATATCGCGAGCAAATCGGGCGGTGGGAGAAACGAAGTGCGGTTTTGTATTAATACAAACTTCGTACTCCGTCAGGATTTGTTGATTGGTTAGACCACCAGCTGAGAGCCCTTTCTGAAGGCGACGTTCTAGAAATCATTAGAAACACAATCAAGCTCCGCGGGGAGATATGCGCAGCTATTTCATAATACAACCCCTGAATCGCAAGTTAGGTAGGGTACACAAACCGAAGCCCTGATCGAGTTCCGAGCTTCTTCGTTTTTTTTATTAAATTTATAATTTCCGGGTGGACGGTATGTCAACACAAGTTATCCGTCCGGTCCACTTGCGTGCGCGGTCATGACGATTAGTCTGATGTGTCCATCACAACAATACAATCTAATTTCGTAACGTAGTTCAGATTATTTAGTCGGATCCGATAAGTGTTCTGCTATACAGTCCCACTTTTGACTTTTTATTTCTCCTATAGTGCGTGCAGTCCCTGATATGCCTTAGAAAGCCTTGTCTCATATCTAGGATGGCGATGCATTTCACTACTTTCTACTTGTATTACGGACAACAATGACGATATCATATATAGTTTCTGCAGCTGCGCAGTAGGAGGGTAAACGCCGATGAAGCGCAACAAGTACGACGCCAAACAAATCGTGCTTTAAGCCTCCAAAACTAACCGAAGAGCTTCGTGAGCTATGGCGCATCCCCCATACTACGCTGGCCGAAAACAAAGGTGTCCGCCAAGCAGATCCGTGTGGAAGTGAAAACGTTTGCGTGAAATCGGGGCTGGAAGCCTTAGTGGCTGTGTATGTCCCTAAAGTTGAAACTTACTTTAAGCGTGATTATACGGGCAGTGGCACACAAAAACGGACAGCATGCAACAAAAGATAAACATGTGGTAAGTCAACTGTATTTATCTCCCTAACACATGCGTTTGAAATCTACTCTGTCTAGCTTCCAACTATTAGGGTTTCTTTTCATAAAATGTATACAGCCACATTGTAGGTACAACATCACAATTTAGCAAATGTAGCGCTCGACCGCCACTCTTATGAGATGCCACGGCATCAAACTGCGGTATGGCTTGGTGTGGTTAGTATTTTAATTTTGCCTACCACCATACCATCAGCGTGTGATCACGAAAACAGTTTTAGCCTTAGAATAATGAAGATAAAAAGAAACATGCTACTAGGTGGCACGATGGTAGTGACACTTTCCGTGGTACTTGGAAATGATATCCGTGGTGCTTCCTGCCATCTCATTTGCATTGGTCTCTAATCCTAGCAAACGCTTTGCCAGTTAGATCACGGCTTTGTTTGTCATGATATCGTTAGGAGCGCCTAAGTGCATTATCAACGAGCTGCAAATTGTGCAAAAATAACCAATACACTTGCCCCTTTTGTGTCCTATGACGGAGCCTACTCACCGTTTCCTTCACTAATTATGCATATTTTACCAAGAGACGTTTAAAGCTAGCACTGTGTGACAGTGGCTACGATCAACCGCATGAGTGAGCTATTTCTTACAAAGGCACACAGTCCTACCGTTGGAAGAAATTCGAATAATGAACCAATCATACTAAGCCCCTTAATTTAAAACGGTACTCAACCAGAAGCCAGGCCTCGTGAGTTAGCCCGTCGTTTATAACATACTTTTGGTCGAGATACCTGTACACCGCTCACCTAATGTAATATAAAACGTAACCAGCTGCCATCTTTCACTTCACGAGATATTAGACGAATACGTTTGATAATCGCCAACGGTAGTGCAAATACAAAAGCAATAGGACAAAGCGAACAGACTGTTAGATGTATTAACACTACAACTATGCGTGCAATATCATAGCTACGCTGCGACAGCAGTCACCTAAAGGCAGCAATTAACGTGTTTGCCAAAGAATCTCATTTCCAATTATAAGTATGCATTGTGGCCGCACTACGCGGCTTAAATCGCGGAGAAGAAAAAATGACATCCCTCGTACAGCCTATAAAAGACCATATGCGCTCACATGGGGTGACGTATTACGTGTGTGCTAATGGCTACATACAGTAAAGCTAATTTGAGGTCGGACCGTGAAGGGATGATCCTAATATACCAATTATGGTGGTTACACTACGACGGAGGGCCCGTATTGAATATTCGGTCTATATTCACTACTCTCTTGTAGTCCAAAAACTCTTTTGAAGTGCTACTTATTGGTCCCTTTCACAACACCGTTGGAGATTGGCTGTCTTGTGTTTCCGTAATTCTGAGCCTGAAAGTGTAATCGAGGACCAAACTGATTATTTTGAACAAAGTCGCTGTCAGCTGCATGAGTTATATCTGAGTCTGCTGAGGGTGAAGGTAAATATTTTTAGCGTGTGTATGTCCGTGTGTATCAACTGCTAGTCCAAAGAAAATGTAATAATATCACGACCTGGAGACCTTGTTGTATCGTTTATCTAGTTCAACAGCGGTTTAAATAAACAAAACCACGGAGCCAACATACCGGAAGCGTGCACATGTGATTATATGCCCCAGCCTTTCCTTCCGAGTAGATATATGTCGTCATTGTTTTTTAGAACGCAGCGGATCAATTTGAAAGAACTAAAACAAGAGGACCCCGCGCTTATAACCAGAAATGACACAGTGTAGGTCATTGAATTAGCTGTAGTTCGAAGTGTTGTGTATCATGGCGGGCAAGTAACTTTTCCATAGATACATTTAAACCCCTCATTTGTGTTTGCGAGACAAGGATGTTTCAAATATTATTGCAAAGTAGACATTTGCATTATCGATTTAATCGTGTTTTACGAAGCTACATAATTTGCGGTAGCCGCATCGACCATTGCCTTCTTTGCATAAAATTAGACAATGGTGCTGCACAAAAAAAAGTAAGTATTTCTCCGAGTAAAACGGTTTTGCCGAAACTGGATATGGCTGTCAAACCCTGTAAGGGTGACAGTGTCCATGTCGACAATTTTGCAATTTTAAAAAAAAAATAATTAGGGCATTCTCAATGTGACAGGATATTAATGGCCGACGGGTATCATTCTTTAAGTTATTGCGGCTCGCCGGCGAATTACGAAGAGAGTTTTGACTTCGGTTAGCTCCAGCAAAATTGACCTTGCTTAAACGAGCCTTGAATCGTTGTACATCTATTCGAGTACTGGAAGGCTTGACAATCAAATGCTCATCTTCCCACCTGTCACGCCGCCATCTCGATAACGTTATTTCGTGGTGTATTGCGCGTCTACCATGCCGCCAGATACATCCATTGCATTACAGCCCCGCAAGCTTGAATCGTACATAACGGATTGCTTGCTTCTGAAGTATTAGCGCAATAGCCGTAGAGGTATATAGTGCAGCGGGTAAATGAGCTTTGCTTCCGCACTCTACATGTAGAAATGACATTTATACGGCTTCCCAATTTTGTGAAAAGTTGCCGGGTTGTCTCTAGTAACAGCTTTATAAAATGAAGTTGTAGTCAGCTTTTCCGTGATAAATACGCGCGCTTAGCTTTTCAGCAAATTCACAGAAAGGAGTTCGCCATTCAATGTTGAACAGTTTATGTATGTGATTTTCTGTATTCTGCGTCCACCTCCCCCATATAAGCAACGAACCCCGATCCTGCAACCTCATGGGACCCACCGTCGACCTTCCTCAGTTGCCAGAAAGATACCGAGAGATCATCAGCCAAACACATGGCGTCGCCATCGCCGCCGCTACGCGTAGCCGCCTGTAGCTACTTCCGCCTCGAGTGCGGTCACGAACAACTCTTTCATTCCGAGTAAAAGCGGTACGGCCTCGTAATCGCGTAGCGCTGTCCACTTTCACTTTCTGCATACGCCTGAGAGAGTGATTCTCATGCGGTGATACTCGTAGCGACTGATCATTTTGTTTTACTTCAACTAGGAGCAATCGCACCAGGGGGCTTAATATCCTGCGCTGCTTTCCGCACTGCTGTCCGGAGCATATTGACCGAAGCTACTGCGGATCCTCACTGAGTGTGAAGATTCGACTAGCGGAACGTCCGGTTGGAAGTGTCCCACTTCAGCCTCCACCCAGTGAGACGCTGGCAGTCTTTGCCCGCTTCGAAGCGGTCAATGATGTGAGTCTCCGACCTGGCGAGTGCGTCGAGGTAGAAAAAATCCAAGAGGGTGTACAGACAGAGACGAATCTGGACGGCCAGTGGATGCTGGGGTCTTGGATCGGCCATCCGGACTGGTGGTCACGATCCGAGGCTCAGATACTGCGTTAGATGAGGAGAAACCTGTAGTATTCCACTGAAACAGTAAAGCTTTTCCGAGGTGGTACTACGACTGGGAGAGTGGTGCTAACAAGGCGCAGAGGCTCATGAAGCATTCACTGAAAACTTATGTGATGGAGCGCGTCGACGTGGACATGGACGACAATTTTACGACCATTTCAAGTCGAGAGGCCTACACGCAGTTGTACCGCGTGTTGCATGTGGTCTCGTCGCCTGATTTTAAAGACATTTCGTTCCGACGAGCTCCTCTGGACCAACTACAAGCTGCACAAGCACACGCTGTTGTGCAGTTGGCTACACAACAGAGTCTGCAACAAGTGAAGGGAGAACCACTAGGACTTCAAACTGGAAGTGCGTCTCCCAGCACTCAACGTGCAATGGGCGTGTCGAAACAGATACTTCCTCAAAGTGTCTACTCACCGGCGCATAACGCGAGCGTCATGCCAATCGCTCACGCACGTGACGTCTCACTAGGGGGTGGGAGGATTTCTACTCGCCCAGGTGGGTCTCATAAAGAGAATCTTCTAAATGAAGCCAAACGTCAACGTCGACATACTCCGCCAAGGTCAAGCGACCAGGGAATGATCCACCCTCTGCAAGATAAATTAATCTGGGAGCACGTCAATGCACCCGCCGTAGCGGTATCCAAGAATGTGGCTCTACTTCTCGCGTTCGTCCGCTGGGTACCTGTCAGACTTTATGCGCCGCTAGTGGACGAAGTGGTGAACTCGATCAAACTCAAACTGCTTGACACGTCCAGGTCGACCCCAAACAAAGACAATCTGGACTTCTTCTCACGGTTAATACTCCAGCATGCCCACGTAGAGGAGAGTGTACGAGCTGCTGGCAGTGGTCCACTCCCACTGGAGCTGGAGACTCTCCTTCGAGTAGCTATTCAGACGGTGCTGTGGTTGCTCTCTCATGAAACGCTTGGCTGGTTTCGAGAGTTTTTCCGCCTGAACGCCGCTCTGACATTGGACAAGAAGGCGATCCGGTCGTTTTTTATTCAGTTTTTACTTGAACTAGAGGAGCATTTGAACGCAGAGGTGTTTGCAGCCTCCACCCTGCACAGCTTGACCAACATGGCAGAGCAGGTGATTGCAGCGGTGTATTCGCATGAATGTTTCCACAGTCGTCGGCCTCTAGTGCGGCAAATCTTAAGTGGCCAAAGCTTCGCTGGGTGGAACATGTTCGTCGCTCAGATGCGAGATATTTACATTGGTACTATAAGCTCACCACAGTATCTCGATCGTAAGGCCACTTTCAAGACGGCGTTCCCTCTTCACAATGCTGTCGAGCGCAACTGGAATGGAGAATGGCTCTTGGACACGGATGACGTGCAGTGGGATATCAACGAAGCTAGCTCCTCTTTCGGTCGCAAGATGGATGCTGACCCCAGAGTGCCCAACGTGTCACTCTTTTCGATGGTCGAGATGATGACGCAGATTGTACGAGTTGAGGTAGCTCTTGACGTCCAAGGGAGGTCATTTCGAGTACGAACACCGCAAAGTATGGCTGGTTGTCTTGACTGTATGAGTCTGGTACTAGATGGCAAGGAACGCGTGTTTCGGATGCTTCCGAATGGGATGTCGACAGGTGCCGGATTGGGCTCTTACGGAGATTACTTTGGTACAATGCGCGTCGAGGCACTAGGTCAACTAATTCTCTTCCTCGAGATGTTCAACTGGTCGCTAGAAGAAGGATCTTCCTCCTACCGTGTACGTTCTTGTATCGAGCTTCAGCGAAATGGTCAACTTTCTGTCAGAGGCGATATCCTGGTGACTACAAGGTCGAGTACCTTCACAGCAGAAGAAATCCCGTACGTGGGAGAAATGAGTCTGCGTGTCAAGCGTAAATCAGTCGAAAAGGCTAGTGCGAGAAGGGTTCCTGCCGCTGGTGCACCAAGGGATGCTCTTAGTATTCCCTAGAGGGAGTAGTTGATAGGTTTCGGTTGTGCTACCACAAGTTATAGCGCAAGCTGAAACGAGGACTTAGGTATGGGTCAATTGGAGCTTTCGCCAGAAGTATTGCGACTTCAAGCTGGACAATTTATACAGACGTTTATAATAGTTTTTTGTACGTACTTCAGCACTTCTTCAATTTATTATGTCGACGATTTTAACAGAGCTCGAAAAAAACTAAAATGGAAAAATCATAAAACAAACGAAATCAGATCGCGTAAAAAAAATTTGTTTACAAATTTTACCACACTTCTGCATTTTTAAATTCACTTATGTTCACGGTTGTTAGCACGCGAGCAGCCGACATGTACGTCTCGTCCAAAGTCGCGATGGACTCTTCCCTCAAGTCAACGTCGGCATCCTCTTTGATTTGAGCACTCGGCACTCGGTCCAACTCCTTCTCAGCCTGGTTCCTCATCTCTGGGTCACCTGCCGAGGCTTTGTTCGCAATATTGAATGCGCAGGCAGCCGACATATTGGGCTGCTGACTTCTGTTCAGCGCCTCGGATGACAGTTGTCTTGACAGTCCGGCATTCGCACCAATCTCGCAACGAGCACTCGGTGCCGTATTCACCACCTTCAGCGCGACGTCTGCATCCTTTGGATCAACCACCGAGGATTCGTTCGCAAATTTAGCTGCGCACAAGGCCGGGACAACTTCGTTGAGACTGGTGACTCCATATAATCCAGTGATGTTACTTGTCGCTTCCGTTGTCACCCCAGACTTGATACGAACACTTGTTGACGTATGTTCAGCGTTTTTGAGCTCAGTAGTTCGTGTGTACGCGCTATCGAGGCTTCGGTTGCATTATTGCTTCCGCCGTGAATTGTCGTATAAGTGCCCAAAGGCTCTTCGGAAAATTGACCACCAGCCGAGCCCCCGGCTGTCCCCCAGACGCCAGACAGGCCTCCCCTTGTTCACGTTCCTCCATGATCATTACCCAGCGCTCTGCAAATGTCAGACGATCGCTATAGTCCATTAGCGAGTCTTCAAGAGGCCTTACTAGCACCCCACTGGGCTCTAAATGCCTGGTCGCTCGACTGCCGAAGGCTGAGCTGCAAGCCATTGCTCGTAGATTCCACACTCACGCTAAAACAGCTCGCGGTCTCTGCAATTTTCATAGGCCAGCGCTTGCCAGTCTTGGTACTTCTTGGAATCCAGACGCACATAGCCGTCATCTCGCGGCAAATCCCCATCTGGAATCCACATCGCGATCGAGTCGTGTGCTTATAGGTACACAGTTCGGTCGGACACGTTGGTCAATCGAATGCTCTGAGGTCGTCCACGCCGAAACCTCGTCACTGACGGAATTAACTTGTTCGTTCGATGAACCCATAATACGTGTTCCTCCAGCCCGACCTGGCGCTTTGCTAGTCGATATTCTCACCACCCGTGCGCTTGAATGTCCAAATGCTCAGGTGGCCCGGCGTTACCGTGGGAGCCGTACTCTTCGCTGTTGATCATGTTTTCGGTCTTGATCAGTGGGATTTGACCTTCGTGCGGCAATTGCGCTGCGCCGTGAAACCGATCCAACCGAATCCCAGCTGGGATCACAAAGTCGGTCCCGAGTACCACGTCGACGCCTGCACTATGCGCCATGACCCACATCTCGAATTCATACACCATCTCCCATCCGAGCGTAATCTTGACGCACGCTCGTCGTGTCATAGACACCTTGCCTTCGCTGATTCCTTGAATGTCAATACGGCGTCCGTGAGCAGGTACGTCTCGGAGCCGCAGCCTACTGGCAACGGCGTCCGTGATCAGGTACGTCTCGGAGCCGCAACTTACTGGCAACGGCGTCAGTGATCACACTAACGCTCGCTCCTGTGTCGAGAAGGATCCTCGTCCGCTTGTCGTTTACAGCGCCTTGCACCAAGCTCTCATTCTGATCCGTCGGTCGAATTTCTTGGCCGACCACCACCCCTGTCGCTCGCCAGGGTTCAACTTTATCATCTTGGAGTGACCCTTGGGCTCGTCTCGCGCTGCACTCGAAACCACGCCGAGCGAACCCTCGCAGGGGCCTTCATCATCAGCAGCACACTCCACGCTCTCTCTAACACCTCCACCGAGGATTCTACCTCTCGCCTTTTCATTTTCCGTCGCGTTCACACTTGCTACGCAATTATCAGGCCATTCACTCTGCCCCATAAAAGCGAAGATACACTCTGCTTCCATTGAGGGCTCGGCTAACTGTGACAGCCCGATAGGGACCAACCCAGTTGTAGCTGGCGGTCATCCTAGTTTAAATGGCGTTGTTGAACGACGGCCTTGAGCTCTGGTGGGGGCACCTCCTGCGTGCCTTTGGTGCGCATGAATTTGGCAAGGTCTTGGAAGTTGCGAAAAAGCTCGCACTGTCCAGCATCGTGGAATTGCTTGCCGAACGTGCATCGCTTGTTGCAGTAGTGGGCGGAGTACCGCACACCGCGCATGGTCCGTACTGTGGGCGTCGGTTGTCGCGGTTGAAGCTATGTCGACCGCGTTGGTCCTGATTGAACCCACGGTCACCACCTCGGCGATCGAGATTGAAGCCTTTCTCGCGATCAGGCGTGTTTCCACGCATCCGACGGTTGTCAGAACGTGCGTAGATGCGTTAAGCGGCTATACGGCGCTCATTTTCGTTAGCCGCGGCGAGGTATCGGTCATTTGCATCCAATGAGAAATTACCATCCGTTTTATCGGGATGAAAATCGTAATACTCGTCTTGGACATCGTTGTAAGCGTTCAGACCTTCATTTGAATACTCGGTGTCCCCCTGAGCAGCTTGATGAATTCAGCTAGTAGGTCATCCACCGTGGCTTCAATGAGCGTCACGCTTGGGTTATTGCGGTTGTCATCGCGGCGACGGTCATCACGCCGATTGTTGCGGGCGTAGGCATCGTCGCGTCGCGCATCACGACTCTTGGAGTATCGATACTCACTGTTACGCTTGGCCATTCTCTTCTTGCCCTTGAGAACAGCTTCGATGATCTGCTCGAGATCGTGAATGTCGGTGACTCGAGCGTGGTAAAGACTCCCCGCCAGCTTTTCATCATCGCATGTTGCCAGGAACCTCTGTACGTGTTCTTTCGCGTCGCGACCACTCTTCTCAAGGTGTAGACGGGCGGTCCGAGCGTAGCCATTCAGCCGGTTTATGTAGTCGCACATACGTTCGTTACGTTCCCGCTCTGCAGAGTAGTAACAGGATAGTGCCGTCTGCGTAAACTCCGAGCAGTAATAGCGGATGAACGCATCGCTCAACAGCTTCCACTTGCTCTTCGTCCTCTTCGGATGTTGACGGAGCCAATGAATAACTCCGTCCCGGAGACTAAGCTCAAATGGAATGCACCATTTGTCGGCATCTGTATGGGCTCCAGTAATTTCATAGACGAGCCCACGGAGCCACTGCATACAGCTCACGCTCTTGCTGCGAGAGCCTGAGAACGGCGTGATGCGATCCGACGGTCGGTGCGATGCCATTTCAATCCTTGGTGTCGGGTCCAAGTCGTTCAGCGTCGCCAGCTCATTCATCTGACGCATCATCTCGACTTGAGGATCCTCCTCGTCGAATGTACGCACCAAAATGTCATCGTCACTTGACGAGCCATCGCTGTCAACTTGACGACGTCCGGCACCATCTTTGGGAGCTCGCGCACCGCCCCAGCGACCGAACGAACTCTCGTTACCAGTGTACACACGTTGCATACGGCTCTCCGAAGGTGGCGTAACCATGTGCGAGTCTTGAAAGTACGGTGAAGCTTCGGTAGTGCCAAAGGCACCGCGCTCAGCCCTACGCTTGGTCGGAGGAGTTTGGTCGAGTCGTTGGGGTGGCCGCGGCAGCGGAATCGTGGACGGATCTTCATCATGAACGGTTGGTCAACTCACAGGCTGCTTTCCAGCGTTGATGCCGACAGCGCCAAATGCCTTCTGAAGTTTTTTCTTCCATTTCCGGAGATCAGCTCCGGCTTCATGAGGACTCCAATCTTGGAGCGACATCGTAGATGGGTACGTCTCATTCTCGAAGCCCAGCGAGAACAATAGCGAGACTGAATCCTCGGCAACTCGGCTAGTCGACTTCGAGTTGACTGGGTATTGAAGTTACTGCGCATGCGCAGGCCAGTCGGCCTCTCTCTTGGGGAGGGGCTTCAACAGCTGCATCCACTCATCATTCTGCATCAGCGCTTGTACGCGGTCGAAAACGCGCTTGGCGGCTGGTGTATCACCGTTGATTGGTGGGCGAGGCGCTTGCAGAAATGCTGAATGATCTGCACTCGCCACCGAAGGTTTAAAACCCTCGGTCCCTTTGTCATAGTCTTCATAGACCGGTTCTGGTCCCGCAACGTCATCAAGCTCGTCGGCGAGGTTCCTTGAAAGGGACCTGGTCGCCCCGCTCAGCCCCGATGATAGCGTGGCCGTCTTCGGTAGCGTTTGCCGGTGCCCGGTTATGCTGCTTCTTCCCCGCATCGCGGTCAGAAAGAAACCATTTACCAACGGTTCCTGAGGCTGAACGAACATACGGACATGTTTCTTCACAAGAGGAAGAGAGAGGGGTTATGCAAAAGCTAAAAATTATGATAAGTAAAAGTCCAAGCAATATTACAATTTTTCAGTCCCGCCTGGACGTCGTTGTCATCATTTTCGCTGACAAACATCGTCTTTTCCAGGTGATGGCTCCTTTTAAAAAGCTTGATTATCTTAAGAGGAAGGAGTTGAATTACAAGAAATGGTACCGGGCAAGAGATCTACCTAATGATGTAGCCTATAAACTTGGCCTTTCGAGATAAAGGTTGGATGAAGCGAAAAAAGACCCAAGTTTCAAGTCACGCATTGTACTGTGGGAAGAGTACACCAAGTACTGGTGGTCCAATGATCATGTCAGTTTCAATTTAAATTGAAGTGTCGTAGAGAGGCAGCTCATATTCGCAACGCAGGTAGCTGTCATCTGCGCAAAAGACAAGGCAGCAATTGAAAGACGTTCAGATGATCAGAAATTGTTTTCGATAAATGTTGACCTTAAAAAAAGTACCACTGGGAACCCCGGCAGCAGTACATGATACGGCGTCAAAAAATGATGCTTACGAACCATTTAGAGTTATCGAGAGTATTTACTATTATTAAAGTACAGAAAATAATGTCAAGCCTAAAAATGGATAAGCATACCAACAGCTGCCGGTAACTTGGCTTACTTGCTCGCGTTAACTCGCCATCGCAGCAGCCACCACATATTCAGGGCTGTCGGTGTCAGGGTTGTTAAATGCTTTCGCTCGTGGAATACTTCTAGATGTCGTCGACGGGTGCCACTGTTAGAATGAGTATTTATGGGATGGTATAAATACCAGTGAGCCTACCGGTAAGTGGGAAGTGTCCACCGGTCAAATAGGCGGCTCCGTAAAAGAAGCCATCATAAGACACAAATAAGTAGCCAAGCAATTAAGATAAAACAGCCTGCACAGGGGAAGCCCTCTGCAAGCGGAACCACTCGCGCGATGATGGTCCGGCTGGTAAAGGAGTTCACTTCTCCTTTTGCCAGCGACTGAGCGCATCAGTCTATAGGGGCATTAAGAGAATAAATATAAGCATTAAGTTTAAACTTAAACTGGTCGTTTAATATTTCAAGTTGGAAACTCTAAGATGGCCAAGGATAACAAGGGAAACTTTGTTGGACTCAAGTTCAACGGAAAGGCAGACGATTTTCAGCGTTGGAAAGATGCGGTTCTGACCCATCTGTCAAACAAGACGAATTCTCGTCGTGTGGCTGAAATCAAGGATAAGCGTCCCCCGCCCCGTCTCGCGTACGAGGATCCGCTGACTCGGCCCATCCAAATTGCGGAGCCGGGCGCAGGTGCGACTGCTCAGGAGCTGGAGCAATACCAGCTGGAGATGGCGTTCCTGGTTGAGCAAGGATCCTACCTTCGGGATCGCTTTAATCAGACACTGCCTCATCGATACATGGCGCAATTAAGTACACCACTGATGTCACAGATAGTGCCCGCGTTCTGGCAGCAGCTTGAAGCTGCTTTCGGCCAAAACAACGCGATGGGCATGGTCGACATGATTCAAGAAATTGAGGCTGTCCTGGTTATGGATTTCGCCAATGTGACAGAGCTGTTTCAGCGTCTGCGCGGTGTACGCAACAGGCTGAACCGACAAGGCCAAGAGGTACTTCGTGTACACCTGCTACCTAGTAAGCTCATGATTGGAAAATACTGGCTCTGTTGCCAAGTCACTTATGGGGGCCAAGCGTGACGTTTGCGCCTGAAGATTTTACCTTGGAAAAGGTGGAAAGAAAGTTGAAAGCGATTTTTGGTAACAAAAGTAAGACCGAGATGCAGTCTATGGGTAAGACGAGCCATGGGTCAACCCCTGTGCCGATGCAAGTCAACTTTGCGGCCCAGAATTCGGCCACGAACATGAAAGGACCCCACAAGAGACCGGTCAAGCGCAAGCAGGCGTTCTCTCTCTGTGGATGATGAGAATGCATGCTACTATTGCAACGGCATGCTCAACGGGATGAACGGAATCGGGCCGCACTTTAACAAGAATTGCCCAAAACGACAGGCCGACAGAAAGGCAGGAGTTGGGAGAGGCAACATCTTCAGTGATGGGGGCCCACTCAAGGTTCAAAGAACGGGTCGTGACAAGGCACAAAACGTACAGCCTCCACAGAATGAGACTCGCAAAGTAATTCCGGTGGATGTAGCCATGTTACAGCGCATCCAGGCACAGAAAGTACAAATGCACCAGGCTATGGAGTGCAAGGAAGTTCCGGTAGATGCGGCTGCGCTACAGCGCCTCAACATCTCGGATGCGGCGTCAGCCATCCCCGGTAAAGACGAGTCGAAGGCATTGGGGCCAAGTGACTTACCACTGACGCCACGAGGCACGTCGCCTGCGTCACCAGTGGTATCAAGCGACCCACCAAGCGACAGTGACGATGACATGCATGAATTCGACGGCGCAAAAGTGACGCCTGTCAACAGCACGTTGGTCACATCTGCTGCTAAGGAATTGGAGAAAAAGGGCCAAGCCTTCGAGGAAAAGGTAAGCAAACTGTACCCCTTTCTGTTAAAGCCTTTAGCTGAGCTAACAGAAAACTGTTGGGTTTTGGATACAGGATGCGGGTACGGATTGACTGGACACTCGTCGGTCTTCGTGGCCAAAGAGCCAAACACAGACTACATATTTACATTTGGACAAGGCTCTAAACTAAGAAATACATTTATTGGTACCATTTAATTATCGTTAATGGGTCCAACCGGGGTTAAGTCAATACGGTTTGGAAATATTGCATTAGTACCTCAAGCAAAGTCCAACATTCTGAGTGAATATTGGATTAAGAAGTCAGGATATCAAATTATAGCCAGTAATAGTGGATTGCACAAGTTCATTTTGTGGAAGCACAAACTATTGTTTGTAGCAAAGGCATACAATGGAGCGTACTATGTGCAAGATAGTACGATAAGGGAAAGACCAATAACATGCAATGCTATTAAGGTAATGCCTTGCAAACCACTGGTTATTCCAAACCTTAGTAAGATTGAGAGCCTAATGAAAGAATGGTATGTGCGATTAGGGCACATTAACAAAGAAAAGCTTATTACTATGATGAGTAACCAACTCGTTAAAGGTATCCCATACACTGAGAGTTGCAAGCTAAGAAATATATTTTTTTTCTGCTCAACCTGTGCAGAAATGAAAATGAGAAGGATGTCTTATAGAAACCTTCAGGGTGGACGAGATGAGCATCCTATAAGTACCATTCACATGGACACGAATGAATCTATGAAAACCATGGGTGTGTATGGAACTTTAGGAACAATACGATACTTTCTGACCATAATTGATGACAATTCTTCGTGGCGTTGGACATACGTACTACGAAATAAAGGAGAGGTCAATGGCAAAGTTAAATCGTTACTCTTGCAGAGGGTAAGTTTACAATTCGACGCATAAGATCAGATGGTGGTACTGAGTTTGTAAATCAGGCCTTCAAAACGTTTTGTAAAGAAAAGGGCATAGTGTTTCAGATGTCAAACGCATACTGCCCAGAAGAGAACGGTGCAGCAGAGTGTGATCATCAAACCAAAATGAGTAAAGCTCGCTGTGCACTAAAAGATGCCGGTATGGCTGGACGCTGGTGGCCAGAAGCGCTTATGTACATGACGTATGTGCAGAATAGGACTCCAATGAGCCGTTAAGGAAACAAGACACCATATGAAATGGTCTACGGCAAGGTCCCAGACGTTAGTGATCTTCATATTTGGGGTGGCATATAATTTGCACACATACCAGAAGAGGTACGGAAAGATAAGAAACTATCTTCTCGTGCCGTTAAGTGCAGATTCTTGGAAATATCAGATGAGTACAAAAGCTACAGACTACTTGATGTATATAATAATAAGTTCATTCACTCTCGAAATGTAATGTTTGATATACAGCAGAGTACTAGCTTAATAATGCGTGCTTTCGGAGAAGCAGCAAACACCAATGATTAGAACAACAAATTTACTCAAACAGTGGGAGAATCTAATGAGTAACTAAAGATACCTCAAGCTGAAATAGCGCCAAATCGAAAGAGAGGGTTAGTGGAAGCAGTGGGAGTAGTTGCTAAGACACCAAAGCGAACGCGGCGTGAGATGAGACGGCTAGCACCTTTCGGGGACTATGTGTGCTTCCAAACACAACTGGATAAAGTCATTGTAGATGATATGGTCCAAAATAAGATCCCAATCCCGCGAAATGTAAAAGAAGCTTTAAAGAGTCCATATGGTAAGCAATGGCGCCAAGCGCTAGACCTCGAGTACGATTCTCTTATCGATAATGGCACGTGGGAACTTGTGCGACTACCACCTGGCAGAAAAGCTTTACCATGCCATTGGGTACTTGTGGTAAAATATCATGCGAATCGGGTTGCTGAACGGTTTAAGGCGAGGCTAGTGGCACAAGGGAATCACCAAGAATTCGGTGTTGATTGTGATGAGGTGTATGCGCCAGTAGCACGATTTGAATCACTAAGACTCGTATTAGCTATTGGTACTATATTGAGCTGTCACATTCATCAGATGGACGTTCATACAGCATTTTTAAATGGAACAATGGAAGGGAATACGAAAATCTATATGAGACAGCCTCCTGGGTATCATATCTCCGGAAAAGAGGGATTAGTATGCGAGCTTAAAAAGAGCATCTATGGGCTCAAACAAGCACCCCGAATTTGGTACCAAGTCATTCATAAGTTTCTCACAAAGTTAGGTTTTGTCCGGTGCAACAAAGAGTTTTGCATCTACGTACAAAAAGTGGGGGATGAATGGATTATCATTGTAGTATATGTTGATGATTGTATTTATTTTGGTTTCTATTTACAAGGGATTTAGTAGAAGAAGGACGTTTGGTTGTTGAATACTGCCCCACTACAAGTATGGCAGCAGACATCCTTACAAAGGCTCTTCCTACAAAGCAGTTTACAATACTAAGAGACAAAATTGGAGTAAAAGACCTTCTGATATCGATGAACACTTAGTGGGGGTGTTAGAATGAGTATTTAAGGGATGGTATAAATACCAGTGAGCCTACCGGTAAGTGGGAAGTGTCCACCGGTCAAATAGGCGGCTCTGTAAAAGAATCCATCATAAGACACAAATAAGTAGCCAAATAATTAAAATAAACAGCCTGCACAGGGGAAGCCCTCTGCAAGTGGAACCACTCGCGCGATGATGGTCCGGCTGGTAAAGGAGTTCACTTCTCCTTTTGCCAGCGACTGAGCGCATCAGTCTATAGGGGCATTAAGAGAATAAATATAAGCATTAAGTTTAAACTTAAACTGGTCGTTTAATAGCCACAAATAAAGAATTCTGTAAGAGTAGATCAGCGAGAAAATGGCCAGAAACCTTCGTGGAAATGTAGACTCGAACCGCTTCGTATTCTTTGCTTACGCTCCGACGTCCTGTACAGTTGGGACTTTATATTTTCCTGGCTGTAATGATAAAATGTGTAATTACATTTACCAGAAAGAAGGATGTCACTAATCAGAAAACCGACGACAAATGCTTTTGTTAGAGACTCTTGAGAAGACTGAAGTTGTCGCGTGCTGCGAGTTGGGCCCAATGGGTAGCACCTCAACACAAGCCACCACATCTACAATACAAATCGCCCGGTACGTGCCATCGTAAATGATAGGTATTATAGCGTGATTCGTCAGAGGACACTCGAATATTTCGGTGTTCGCGTGAAAAACGCCGTGGAGATGTCAAATGAACGTACGTAAATCAACTACCGTGCACGTACTTCTACGTTCTGCTAGTATATAAGCAAGAAGCGGAAAGGGCCGGGAGTAACGAGCTCTGTACGTCAGCGTTTTTCTCGGTACTTCTTATGGTAGAAGAGAATGGTCATGATGCAGACCAAATACTGGGCTTCTGGAAAGTCGAACCCCATGGGTCCTTCGTAACCGCTTTATTTGTTTGGTGCGGCTCACGAGCGATGCCTGGACAACGGATCGATTGATCATTTTTCGGTCTTAATGGCACAATAACGGAGAACCGGTGGGCTCAGAACAAATAAATATAATAGTACTGGGGGTTTCAGGAAAGACAATTCATTATTCCGTAAAACGGGAAACAGTAATATTATTTTCATTATTTTTTCAATTGCTGGATACATTTAGCCCCTATTAAACGCGAGCCAATTCCGTTATTGTCATTATTTTCCACTTTATTTATTTTTTCCGAGCTGAAGATATTAACATTATCTGCAGACTCTTACTTGTATATTATAAGGGTCGAAATAATTGAAGAAGTATAGAACTATGTACAAAAAACTACCATAAACGTTTGTATAAATTTTCCAGCTTGAAATCGCAATACTTCTGGCGAAAGCTTCCAATTGACCCACACCCAAGTCCTCGTTTCAGCTTGTGCTATAACTTGTAATAGCACAACCGAAACGTACCGTACTCCCTCCAAGGAATAATGGGAGCATCCCGTGATGCACCAGCAGCAGGAACTCTTCTGGCACTAGCCTTTTCGACTGATTTACGCTTGACACGCAAACTCATTTCTTCCACGTACGGAATTTCTTCTGCTGTGAAGGTACTCGGCCCTGTAGTCACCAGGATGTCTCCTCTGACAGAAAGTCGACCATTTTGTTGAAGCTCGATACAAGAACGTACATAATAGAAAGGAGATCCTTCTTCTAGCGACCAGTTGAGCATCTCGAGGAAGAGAATTAGTTGACCTGGTGCCTCGACGCGAATTTCACCAAAGTAATCTCCGTGAGAGCCCAATCCGGCACCTGTCGACATCCCATTCGGAAGCATCCGAAACACGCGTTCCTTGCCATCTAGTACCAGACTCATACAGTCAAGACAACCAGCCACACTTTGCGGTGTTCGTTCTCGAAATGACCTCCCTTGGACGTCAAGAGCTACCTCAACTCGGACAATCTGCGTCATCATCTCGACCATCAAAAAGAGTGACACGTTGGGCACTCTGGGGTCAGCATCCATCTTGCGACCGAAAGAGGAGCTAGCTTCGTTGATATCCCACTGCACGTCATCCGTGTCCAAGAGCCATTCTCCATTCCAGTTGCGCTCGACAGCATTGTGAGGAGGGAACGCCGTCTTTTGAGTGGCCTTACGATCGAGAGACTGTGGTGAGCTTGTAGTACCAATGTAAATATCTCGCATCTGAGCGACGAACATGTTCCACCCAGCGAAGCTTT
The DNA here is from genome assembly GCF_000142945.1 of Phytophthora infestans T30-4. Classification (NCBI taxonomy): domain Eukaryota; phylum Oomycota; class Peronosporomycetes; order Peronosporales; family Peronosporaceae; genus Phytophthora; species Phytophthora infestans. The sequence continues at coordinate 235,340 of NW_003303706.1, read as the reverse complement.
GGCCACTTAAGATTTGCCGCACTAGAGGCCGACGACTGTGGAAACATTCATGCGAATACACCGCTGCAATCACCTGCTCTGCCATGTTGGTCAAGCTGTGCAGGGTGGAGGCTGCAAACACCTCTGCGTTCAAATGCTCCTCTAGTTCAAGTAAAAACTGAATAAAAAACGACCGGATCGCCTTCTTGTCCAATGTCAGAGCGGCGTTCAGGCGGAAAAACTCTCGAAACCAGCCAAGCGTTTCATGAGAGAGCAACCACAGCACCGTCTGAATAGCTACTCGAAGGAGAGTCTCCAGCTCCAGTGGGAGTGGACCACTGCCAGCAGCTCGTACACTCTCCTCTACGTGGGCATGCTGGAGTATTAACCGTGAGAAGAAGTCCAGATTGTCTTTGTTTGGGGTCGACCTGGACGTGTCAAGCAGTTTGAGTTTGATCGAGTTCACCACTTCGTCCACTAGCGGCGCATAAAGTCTGACAGGTACCCAGCGGACGAACGCGAGAAGTAGAGTCACATTCTTGGATACCGCTACGGCGGGTGCATTGACGTGCTCCCAGATTAATTTATCTTGCAGAGGGTGGATCATTCCCTGGTCGCTTGACCTTGGCGGAGTATGTCGACGTTGACGTTTGGCTTCATTTAGAAGATTCTCTTCATGAGACCCACCTGGGCGAGTAGAAATCCTCCCACTCCCTAGTGAGACGTCACGTGCGTGAGCGATTGGCATGACGCTCGCGTTATGCGCCGGTGAGTAGACACTTTGAGGAAGTATCTGTTTCGACACGCCCATTGCACGTTGAGTGCTGGGAGACGCACTTCCAGTTTGAAGTCCTAGTGGTTCTCCCTTCACTTGTTGCAGACTCTGTTGTGTAGCCAACCGCACAACAGCGTGTGCTTGTGCAGCTTGTAGTTGGTCCAGAGGAGCTCGTCGGAACGAAATGTCTTTAAAATCAGGCGACGAGACCACATGCAACACGCGGTACAACTGCGTGTAGGCCTCTCGACTTGAAATGGTCGTAAAATTGTCGTCCATGTCCACGGCGACGCGCTCCATCACATAAGTTTTTAGTGAATGCTTCATGAGCCTCTGCGCCTTGTTAGCACCGCTCTCCCAGTCGTAGTACCACCTCGGAAAAGCTTTACTGTTCAAGTGGAATACTACAGGTTTCTCCTCATCTAAAGCAGTATCTGAGCCTCTGATCGTGACCACCAATCCGGATGGCCGATCCAAGACCCCAGCGATCCACTGACCGTCTAGATTCGGCTCTGGCTGTACACCCTCTTGGATTTTATCTACCTCGACGCACTCTCCAGGTCGAAGACTCACATCATTGACTGCTTCGAAGCGGGCGAAGACGGCCAACAACTCACTAGGTGGAGGCTGAAGTGGGGCACTTCCAATCGGACGTTCCGCTAGTCGAATCTTCACACTCAGTGAGGATCCGCAATAACTTCGGTCAATATGCTCCGGACAGCAGTGCGGAAAGCAGCGCAGGATTTTAAGGCCCCTGGTGCGATTGCTCCTAGTTGAAGATAAACAAAATGGTCAGTCGCTACGAGTATCACCGCATGAGAATCACTCTCTCATGCGTATGCAGAAAGTGAAAGTGGACAGCGCTACGCGATTACAGGGCCTTACCGCTTGTACTCGGAATGAAAGAGTTGTTCGTGACCGCACTCGAGGCAGAAGTAGCTACAGGCGGCTACACGTAGCGGCGGCGATGGCGACGCCATGTGTTTGGCTGATGATCTCTCGGTGTCTTTCTGGCAACTGAGGAAGGTCGACGGTGGGTCCCTTGAGGTTGCAGGATCGGGGTTCGTTGCTTATATGGGGGAGGTGAACGCAGAATACAGAAAATCACATACATAAACTGTTCAACATTAAATGGCGAACTCCTTTCTGTGAATTTTCTGAAAAGCTAAGCGCGCGTATTTATCACTGAAAAGCTGACTACAACTCCATTTTATAAAGCTGTTACTAGAGACAACCCGGCAACTATTCACAAAATTGGGAAGCCGTATAAATGTCATTTCTTCATGTAGAATGCGGAAGCAAATCTTACTTATACGCCGCACGTTAGCCAGCTACGGCTATTGTGCTAATACTTTAGCTGTCTGGAAGCAAGCAATCCGTCATGTACGATTGAAGTTTCCGGGGCTGTAATGCAATGGATGTATCTGGCGGCATGGTGGACACGCAATACACCACGAAATAACGTTATCGAGATGGCGGCGTGACAGGCGGGAAGATGTGCATTTGATTGTCAAGCCTTCCAGTACTCGAGTACATTTACACCATTCAGGCTCGTTTAAACAAGGTCAATTTTGCTGGAGCTAACCGAAGGCAAACATCCCTTCGTAATTTGCTGGCGAGCCGTAAAGAGTAATACTCATCGGCCATTAATATCCTCTCTCGCTTTAAAAACTAAGTGTCGATGATTTGAAAAGTGTTTGGCGTCACATGACGAATGTCCTGTTTATATTTTTATTCTACTATTGCAAAAATTGTCGACAATGGACACCTGTCACCTTAACGCGGTTTTGGCAACCAATATCCAGGTCTCGGGCAAAAACCGTTTCACTCGGAGAAATACTTACTACTTTTTATGCAGCACCATTGTCTAATTTTATGCAAAGAAATTAATGGTCGATACGGCTACCGCATGTTATGTAGCTTCGTAAAACACGATTAAATTGGTAATGCAAATGTCTACTTTGCGGACGTATTCGAAGCATCCATGTCTTGCAAACACCATTGAGGGTTTTAAACATTTTTTTTTGGAAAAGTTACTGATCCGCCATGGTACACAGCACTACTAGCTACAGCCTAATTCAATGACCTACACTGCGTCATTTCTGGTTATAAGCGCGGGGCTCGCTTCTTTTAGTTCTTTCAATTAAGCTTTAAATCCGCTGCGGTCTAGGACACAGCGACGACATATATCTGCTCGGAAGAAAAAGGCTGTGGTATACTATGTCATCACATGTGCACGCTTCCGGAGAGTTGGCTCCGTGATTGTGTTTATTTAAACCGTTGTTAAAGTAGATCAACGATACAGCAAGGTCTCCTAAGTCCAGCAAGTTTCGTTCATGTATGTGCCATCCTAGATCTGATACAAAGGCCCCACGCATTCTTTTTAATTATAGGAGAAATAAAAAAGTCGAAAGTGGGACTGTAAAGCAGATCACTTATCGGATCCGACTATATAATCTTAACTACGTTACGAAATTAGATCGTATTATTGTGATGAACACACCAATCAAATCGTCATGACCGCGCACGCAAGTGGGTAACTTGTGTTGACATACCGTCCACCCGGAAATTGTAAATTTGAGAAAATCACGAAGGAGTTCGGTCGATCAGGGCTTCGGTTTGTGTACCCTACCTAAATTGCGATTCAGGGGTTGTAATAGAAAATAGCTGAGCATATCTCCCGAGGAGCTTGATAGTGTTTCTATAGCTCTGAATGATTTCTAGAACGTCGCCTTCTAAAAGGGGTCTCAGATGGTAGCCTAATCAATCAACAAATCATGAAGGAGTACAACGTTTTTATTAATACAAAACCGCACTTGGTCTGTTCCACCACCCGATTTGCTCGCGATATTAAGGTGTAGTATACTGGAGAGTGGAATGCGCAGCTCGCACGTGAGATCGGCCCTGGGCCCACCTCCGATAATACCGCGCGGACAGGCTTCGTGGGCACCCCGCTCGCCTGCGCTAACAGTGGCTCCGCGCGCTCGAGTCCGCTTGTTTTAGTTAGTCTGGAGCGTTATTGCAGGTACTACATTGACCTGCGTATTGGAACAAGCATCATCCATCTACCCGCAATAACCATGTACGAGTCCTACACATGGTCCAAAACCGTAAGATATGTTCTTAGATACAGAGCCGCTTTATGACTCTATTAGTATCTCCTGCCTTTCAACCCCTCTAAGAGTATCTCCATCCGGTCAGCAAAAACTATAACAGCTGCACCTCTATTAATAACAATACGACGTCCTCAAATCACCATCATCATCTACACTGCATAAAAGCTAGCAGTATGTCATTTTGATAAACAAAACTTAACAAACTTGTCATCCAATATCGGAGTGAGCCACGTCACGATGCGTTTTTGCCAAGGAGCGTTACCAGGATTGGGCCTACGTAGCTCTCTACTATGCACGTCATCACGAGCACCTCCCTTAGAATGACGACGAAAGCGATCCTTCGGCATGCTACCAATAGGTCTCTCCTCCAGCACCGCAATTCTGATGAAAACAAGGTCAGAAGTCGGTGTGAACACTAACGAAGAGCTTATAAAACGTACTGAAATTCCAAGGAGATCTGGGTGTGACCAGAAAAACGCTGTCACCAGTGGGGAAACTCTGTTTTGAAATTATCTGTAAGTCCTAGTCTATGAATTTACCTTTGACGTAATGACAGAACTTTCTATGTTAATTAACCCCGATCTACACTTTATGCAGCAGCACAGAGCGTCAAATCGCTAAATATTTACACAGCATCCTTTTATTCGTCGCCTATGTTAATTCTCCCTCCACGGTGTCATGTTGTCACCAGTGGGGAAGCTCTGTTTTAAAACTATCTGTACAGTAAGTCCTAGTATATGAATTTACTTATGGCGTAATGACAGAGCTTTCTATGTAAATTTAACCCGGATCTCGTACCACAACACTTTATGCAGCAGCACTGAGCGTCAAATCGCTAAATATTTACACATCATCCTTTTATTCGTCGCCTATGCTAATCCCCCCTCCACAGTGTCATTCTGTCAGTTGCGATACATTTTCCACTGCTCTTAAGAGACAGCGAAATATGTTTCTACTGCTAAAAGAAAAACACCAAAACTTCCCGTATTGAAAGCTGCCGACTTGATACACAGCCCCATAATCAACGAACTCCCACACCCGCGTACATAGGGGACAACATGACCAACTTGGTGTCCGAGCTGAATTTCAAGTGAAGCACACACTCAGAAAGACAGAGGGACCAGTGGAGCCAAGCTGCAGTGGTGGTTGCGAAAGGTTTGCATACCAATTATTTTCCCACTGAAATGACTGAGTAAAGCGATGTGTAGTCGCCTCATCAATGTAGCGCGAGCAGGTAAAGCCTTGCCTTCCCGTGTCATTAGTATTTTACATGCCGAACGCCGGCGCTACGCAACGGTAGTTTAGGTTTATCTGGTTGCTTGCACTCAAGCCTCTGCTTCGCTTCGTCGTGATAGCTATTCCAAGACCTCTGAGTCCTTATGAGCCTAAATCGACTTCTTTATATCCCAAATCGGAGTTTAATTTAGACCAGTCGCTACAAAATGCTGATATTCCAGTAAGTCGTACAATTAGTTCTAAGTCCCCAGCATCATGCTTACCATGCTTTCAAAAGATTATTCTAGTGATCTTTACAGAGTCTTATTAATTTTGCTGGCTAACACGGTATCTTCAATTTCCACCCAGCACCACCTGCACTGCGAAAAGCATAACTACACAGTATATTTAGTTTAGCGTCGTGCTCGATATCACGGCGAATGAAGCTTAGCCCCCATCAACGCAAACGAAAGTAATAGCTTGTCCAACTTGCACTAAGTACCCGCTTGTACTGCCGGTATGAGCTTGAAATTAACTAAATTATGCTAATTTATCATCCAAAACTAAAAACAATATTTAAATTGAAACATCTTCATGTATTGAAGTGCGCTCATTCGGTGCTTAATCCAAATTAGCCATTAGACTCTCGAATCTACGAGCTACGACTACAGCATTTGGATACCGTGTCGCAAGACGCCTCGATGTTCCTGTTGGCGGCGGTGATTTTTATTTATTAGTTTAAGGAAGATTCTAGGATGGCTTAACGTCAATTAGGCTGTAAGGATAACGTTTCATTATGGGGTCTAATTACCCAACCATAATTTGTGTCTCTCATGTTGTGTTGTTGTCTTTTCGCTTCATCTAAACCTTTATCCTACGCCCTTGTCGACGACACGTCCACCAGTCAAGTAGTATCAGATTTGGTTGTCTAAGCAGCTTTTAGAAAACAATGGCCAAGTTTAATTCGTTTACAGTAGTAATTCTCACCAGCACTTATAAGCTCTTTTCATTCAATCAGAGACTATCTATCGGTTTGGCGCAAGCGACATCGTTTTGCTTAGCACAACGTGGTTCGTACAGTTGGAATACGACATGGCAGGTCAGCCAGTTACATCACAGAAACACACTCAGGTAGCATAATTTTACCGACGTAGCATCATTGCTTTTATTTTAGTCGATGCTTGTCATGGTAACTCGCCGGTGCGTAACTCGGTCAGAAACCTTTGAGTACAGACAATTACGTATATTAATAGTGGTCCACGGAAACACGCATTCCTACGTGTACGCTAAGCCCCTTACATCATTGAAAGCAATCTTTCAGTTATAGCACTCGAACACTAAGAGTAGCATTTATTATTATAGAGTAATTAAAATAAAAACGATACCGCCTTCGGATAATGAATAAGCTGGTACAAATCTCCATATGTACAATGTAAGCCACATGAATGAATGACGTAAGCTACATCATCCAATCTTAGCCAATAGGAGCCACCTTCGCTCCGCTCGGCAGCCAATGCGAATATTAAAAAAAATATGAGCGTTTCGTTTGACGGACGGACATACCCTATGATAGAGTTTGTAGTTTAGGGTTTTACTAGCGCTCTGGCCGCCCGCTGCGCGGACGCCAGGACGTGGTTGATTGTCGTAGAGAGGGCTCATTATCTCAGCTGCGCTGCGCTGGGCTTAGATGTTTTACTCAAAACGAAGCTACATATAATACAAATATACCATGTTCTACTAAGTTTGCTTTAAAATACACACACTGTACTCAGTATCCTCTATGTTCACATGTTCTGTCTCACCAACCGCCTCTCGACCTAATTCTTGCATTTTTCAAGTCACTCGTGACAACATCACATGCATGTGTAGTTCGGTATGCTTGACAAATGGTTGTTACAGATACATGCCCATGTGATAGATCTAGCTCGGATGAATACTGTTGATCGTCATGGTAAAATTAGACATGACAGTAAATCATTTCGAAGAGAAGGTATTCGTCGTTACCACCAGGGTTTAAAGCGATCTGCAAAACGAGCACCATCTTACGCTGGAAGGCTTTGTCTAAAGTCTCATTTTAGAGCCTGGCTCTCAAAATGACACTAAGAGCGATGTCCAAGTAAAAATCATATTTGGTTTTTGTGGCTGTTTATTTTGTGAATGTTGCTCGAAGAAAACCCAGGCGGTGCTTTTGATGGATTTTAAGTAGACAAAAAGTGTAACGGGGTGACATGTTGTGGAACACACAGGGGTACGAAGTACCCGGAAAGTTAACAAACTCTCAGTACATAAGTTGGAGAGTTAACAAGGTCTCTCAGTACGTTGGCCGAAAGCCACACGTTATGCATTTGATTAGGTTTAACTATGCTAGATAGTTAAACAGATACATTTACCCCTAGGCGGCTTGGCCGCAATAATAGTAAATAAAACACTTCTGGTATTGAAGCATAAAAGTTAAGGTGTTAACTTTGAGCCCTGGTCTTGGGCTGTAAGTGTCCTTTGGATAAGGAACTTAGTATTAGTGACTCTTTGAGTCGAAAGTCTTCCTCTGACGCTAAAGTTACGGCAGCCCCGCTGCACTTGGTAGCACTTGTAGTCAATCCCGCTCCTGAGTCGATTGACTATATCCTCTGCGAGGATGGAACACCCCGTGTTCGCGAATTTGCCCCCGGCGCAGCAGGACGCGCTTACTAAGCTTATGTCCTTGCTTGGCCCGGAGGGCGTGGCTCATCTTGCATCGCAAGGTCCAGAGGCGGTCACTGCCAGGCTGGAATCGTTCTCCCGCTACGAGAACGCGCTCTTGGAGCATGTCCAAGAGAAGATGAGCGCCGCAACGGCGGCGGCGTCGATGACGCGTGAAGAGTCTATGAGACTGAAACCGCTCATGGTGAGCGTAAAAACCTTCGACGGGGAGGATGGGAGAGAATCTCCTTCTCTGGACCCGTGAGGTCGAGATGGCCATGGGATCGGCCCTGCTCCAGTCTGAGCATCAGCGCGTGGCGCTGGCTATCTCCAGGCTTGGAGGTCGCGCTCGCGAATGGGCACTAGCGTGCGGCTCGTCTGTTGACGAAGCATTTCCCACTTGGTATCAGCTGAAGCAACAGCTTTCGCGCGTGTTCGCGCCGCCTAATCAGGCGTACCGTATCCGGTCAAAGCTCCTTGCTACCCGCCAGGGTAAGAAGGATTTATTGGACTATGTCCAAGAGTTGAGAACGCTTATCGCCGGAATGGCGGCGGACCCTCTTCCGGAACTGGTCAGCGTGACCGTGTTCATGGAGGGACTTTGTGTGAGCGCAGCTCGAACGGAAGTGTTCCGTGTACACCCTAACTCTTTTGAAGAGGCGGTGGATGTGGCATTGAATGCCGAGCACAGCTTCAGGTCGGCGCGACCTGGTTGGAGCGCTGGTAGCGCAACCTCTTCGAGCGGTCCAGAGCCGATGGACCTCAGCTATGCTGAAGATGAAGAAGCGGAGCTTCTTGCTGCGGAGCAGCGCGCCGGCATCCGCCAATGCTTTGTGTGCAATATCACTAAGCACTTGAGGGCCTATTGCCCTCTGCGCAAAAAGCGCGAGGCTCCGGCGAGCCAACCCTCCGGGTCATCGCCGGGAAACGGCAACTCTCAGTAGGCGCGGGGCGGCCTACTGGGGAAGAACTGTGTTCTGTTGTGCCTCGAAGAGGTAGAGGGCAACGGGGCTCAGCCCCGAAGAGAGCTGAGCTCTCTTACGAGAAGAGTGTGTGCAAGCCGGGCTTGCTGGTCGTTCAAGCGAACGTGAAGGGCTTTGCAAAGCCATGGAGAGTCTTGATTGACTCGGGAGCCTCGGGCAACTACGCCCGTCGCTCCACCCTGGAAGGGAGTCAGCTGTATGCTGAGGCACTGGAAGTGCCAACGAGAGATACGATCTCTGTCCGTCTCGCGACGGGGACACTGGTAACTGTGTCGAAGGTCTCTGTCGACCTTGGAGTGAAGTGTGAGAACTTCGATAGCGTGGAACGCTGTTTGGTCTTAGACCTGGATGCGAGGTATGACCTCATCCTTGGCATGGCATGGCTGGAACGTCATGAGCCATGGATCGACTGGAAGTCGAAAACGCTGGGTGCGTCGCACCCTGCTCCTAGTGGAGCTTTGGTGAGTCATGAACCCACCTCTGCTAGGAAGCAGAAGCGCTTTTGGCGCGAGCACGAGGCCGAGGCGGCCGTAGTACTGAACATTGGTATGTCCGAAATTGTTAGCAACGAGGTTGCTGTTTGCCCTGAGGGCGTACGTGGTGCGGCACGTTATACGCGGAGCGGTGCAGGTCAGGTCAATGACCAACTGCTGGGTCCTGGTGAGGACGAGCGCGGAGTGGCGCGTAATCCACTGAGTGGTATGAATCTGGTCGATGACCTACCGCTGCGTGATCCGAGGGTCGCGGTCGACTGCGAGTCGAGGCATCATGGGCGTGGCCCAGGAGATGCAGGTGAAGTGACACCTAGTTCACTGTGTGAAGGTCAAGAACCTCTTGGCTTTCAGCCGAGTGTCTTGCGAGACACTGTATCCTCTTCGAGGAGTGATGGTGCTGCTGCACCCGGTGGTGGTGACGAAGATGTCGCCACACCGCCCTCATCCGGCCGGGCTCGGTCGCGGAGGGAGAGAAGAAGAAGACGCAGGGCGTCTGTGACGTCTTCGACGTCGGACGATGTGTCCAACGTGACGAGCGGTGATGCTCCACGTGATTGCTGTGAACAGCTGTATACACTCGTGAACGGAGTGACGGGGGAGGTAGAAGGCGATATCAGCCTTGATACTCTGCCCGCTGCAGATGCTCTGCTAGAGCTGGACGAGATGTCCATTGCCGAGTTCGGCGAAGCCTTAAAGGCAGGCGAGCTAGCCGAGGTGGTCTTGCTGGGACCTGAGGAGGAGTTGAACTCCTCATCCGTCGTGGACGACGCGGTCCTAGAGGACACCAAGAAGGCGCTGAGCGCAAGAAGTGGATCGGCGATCCTCAAAGATCCTTCGGATTCCTTCTACCCGGTGGTGAAGGAGTATGGAGACGTTGTCTCAAAAGACCCACCGACGGGCCTGCCTCCGGATCGAGGCGTGTGTCATGAGATTGACCTGGTTCCTGGAACCAAATACTGCGTAACAAGGCAATGGCCTTTGCCGAGAGAGCAGTGTGACGTCATTGACGCATTCTTCCGTGCGAAGCCCGAGGCAGGGATGGTGCGTGAGAGTAAGTCTCCGCACTCGACACCCACGTTCTGTGTCAGAAAGCCGAACGGCAAGTGGCGCATTGTTCATGCTTTTAACAAGCTGAATGCGGCCACTATCCCGGCGCAAACGCCGATTCCTCGCAAGAATGTTCTGCAGAACAACATGGTAGGCTGTACGTTGTACAGCGCGCTCGACTTGGTCGATGGCTACTACCAATTGCTCATGAGAGCGAGCGACATTCCGCTGACAGCGGTGAGTACTCTGAGCGGTATGCTCTGGGAGTGGCTGGTGATGTCCCAGGGGCTGTCGAGCGCACCAGCAACGTTCAATCGTCTTGTGACGCAGTTGTTTAGGCCCCACCGGGCGTACGCTCAAACGTACTTTGACGATATATTCGTCCATAGTCGTGCCGAGCACGGAAAGTCAGACGTGGATAACCACATTGACCACTTGCGAGCGGTGCTCGAGTGCATGCGCACTAATAAGTTGTATGCCAACTTGGACAAGTGCGTCTTTGGCGCGGAGGAGATACCTTTCCTCGGGTGCTTCATTGGGAAGCGTGGCTTACGGGCAGATCCTGCCAAAGTCAAGGCCATCGTGGACTGGCCGGTTCCCAAGAACCAAAAAGACTTACGCAAGTGGCTAGGCTTAGTCAATTACTTGCACAAGTACAGTGCGAACTACGCGGAGATGGCTCGGCCATTATCAGATCTCCTTAAGAAGGACGCACCATGGTGCTGGAACGTCGAGCACGACGGAGCCTTTGAGGCTGTGAAGAAGAGCCTCCTCCAGGCTCCGATCCTTGCGCTACCGGACCCGGATAGTCCGTTTAGCGTCGTCTGTGACGCCTCCGATTTTGCAATCGGTTGTGCTTTACTACAAGCAGACGCCGAAGGGCGTGAACGCGTGATCGCGTTTGAGTCTCGCCAGCTCAAAGCTGCAGAGAAGAACTATCCAGTTCATGACAAAGAGCTACTTGCAATGAAGTATGCTCTAGTCAAATTCAGGGTACACCTGCTAGGCTCTAAGCCTTTTGTGATCTTTACTGATCATGCGTCGTTACGCACTGCGACACAGTCGCCTCATCTCTCTCAGAGAATGGCAAGATGGCTTTCCTTCTTTGCCGAGTATAACTTTGAGGTGAAGTACAAGCCGGGGCGGCTTAATGTAGTGGCCGATGCGCTCTCGCGCAGGCCGGACTACGAGTTAGCTCATGTCACGACAGTGACGTCGTCAGTGCCTGACTTGATACGCGGAGCGTATGCACAAGACGACATGTGCGTAGCGCTGCTAGGGGCTCTTGGGAGCCAAGAGTTTAAGGACTCTGACAAGGAATTGTCTGGGCACTTACGCGCGAGGCTGCATCGATACTCACTCGATGGCGGCCTGCTGTACTACAGCACCGACGCTGAGGATAACCCTCGTGTAGTCGTTCCTCATGATGAGGATCTAAAGTATCGCATCCTCTATGAGGTTCATGATACGCCCGTGGGCGGGCACTTAGGTCGGGAGAAGACCTATGGCTCGGTGAGCTCGATGTACTGTGGCCCAAGATGTATAAGTGAGTCGGCACCTATGTACGCACGTGTGAGACGTGTCAACGGACAAAGTCCGCGCCGAGCACCGCAGCGCCATTGGCGAGTTTGCCTGTCCCCAAGGGATGCTGGCAGTCCATGAGTATGGACTTTGTGTTTGGCCTTCCCAAGGATAACACAGGTATAGTGGTCTTTGTAGACCGATTGAGCAAGATGGCTCATTTAGCGGTAGTGCCGGACACCATTGATGGTGAAGGTACAGCTTTGCTGTTTTTAGACCGAGTCTTTCGCCAACATGGCTTGCCTGAGGCAATTGTCTCGGATCGAGACCCGCGCTTCACCGCGAAGTTCTGGACGTCCCGCTTCAGAATGCTCGGCACTCGTTTGGACATGTCCACAGCGGACCATCCGCAGACCGATGGTCAAACCTAACGCGTGAATCGCGTTGTGGAGGATACCCTCCGAAGCGTATGCGCTGAGGCGCCAGAACGCTGGAGCCAGATGCTCCCACTCGTTGAGTTCGCATTAAATAATGCAGTACACGCCTCGACAGGCTACACTCCGTTCTATGTGAACGGCTTGGTTAACCCTCGCGTCCCACTGACGCCGCCACGCAGTGGCTCAGGGCTTGATGGGGGAGGGATAGCCGAGCGGCTAGCAGATGTCAGCCCTCTTGCGGTTCGCAAGCAAGTCGATGACTTTGTCTCTTTGAGACTGAGCGTAATGCGTCAAGTACGCGACGCTATGGCTGAAAGCCAAGACACGCAGAAGGAACATGCAGATGCCAAGGGCAGAAGCAATGTTGAGAGGTTTGAGGTCGGTGACCAAGTTTTATTAAACGCTAAAAACCTAGCTACTCATGCAGTGTCTGCAGTCTTCAAGACGAAGTTAAGACCTCGGTTCATAGGACCGTTCAAGGTCGTGGCCAGGAAGGGCCTAGCGTATACGCTCAACCTTCCGAAGAAGATGCGCACGCATCCGGTCTTCTATGTCGGCTTGCTTAAGCCATACCAAGACCCTGCTCAGGTGAGCGCGGAGGCGTTGGCACCAACGGTGGCTGGGCCACGGACAGTGCAGGGCAGCAGGTGGTAGAGCCACGGGAGGCTGAACGACAGCAAGTGGTGGATCCACAGATGGCTGATCAACAGCATGTGGCAGAGCCACAGGTCGCGGAGCGAAGTGCTCGAGATGCAGGAGCAAGGCAAGCTGAACGTTCAGCCGAGCAACTGGACGCTCAAGGTCCGAGACCTGGTTGTGAGTCAACAGTGGTGGCTCTAACCTATCCACAAGGTGGATCATCTCTTCGAGATCGACCGATGGGCGGTGAACGTTCGCGTCGTGGACGCCGGCGTCGTATGGACGCAAACGCCGTTCCGGCAAGTGCTGACTCTCCCCGCGAGAGCCCAGCTGAGGCAAGGCCTCCTCGTGCTCTGCTCGATGAGCATGGTGAGCTCATTTTCACGTGGAACGTCTTGTGGCGTGGCGTAGACCGCAGGTCGTACCCAGTACTTAGTGAAGTGGAAGAGTTACCCTCACTCACAGAACTCATGGGAGTTGAGGTTATCTCAGCAAGATTGCCCTGACGTCGTTGACGCTTACGACCGAACACATCATGTGCCGAAGCGCCACCATGGCGTGCGACAGCGTCGCCAGGCGCTGAGCGCCTCCCACTAGAGTGGGGAGCGATGAGGTCAGTAGTTGAGCTCAGGCTCTGACCAGTGGCTGCAGCAGCCAGCTCGTACGTATGAACGGTGCTCGCAGCGGGAGCAGGAGGTGGGGAGACCTCGTAGTGTTAGGGACATGGTCCCGAAGGAAGCAGGTGCTTCGTGTTGTGCTGAACAAGGTTCAGGCACAAGCGTCTCGATAGACGCATAGTTGTTTTGAAACAACTTGCTCGATGAGCATGATCCAAATGTGGATGCGCTGTAACAGCGAAAGTGGTGTCCCGGACGGGGATCGAACCACTGGCCTTTGGCTTGACAGGCCGGAGCTCTACCATTGAGCTATAAGGGCGATGCCCGTACGTCAGTCCGAGAACGGACTACTCATGGTATGAGAGGGCTGCGCCCGGGTGGATTTGAACCACCGACCTGTGGCTTTCAAAGCCAGCGCTCGACCACTGAGCTGAAAGGGCGTTGCCCTTAAGCTTGTCCATTCAAGGACAACAGTTCATGGAACGAGAGGGCTGTGCCCTGGTGGGTTCGAACCACCGACCTGTGGCTTCCAAAGCCAACGCTCGACCACTGAGCTAAAAGCGGATTAGCTCTTAAGCTTGTCCAAGCGTGAACAATCGTTCATGAAACGACAGGGCTGTGCCCTGGTGGGCTCGAACCACCGACCTGTGGCTCTCAAAGCCAACGCTCAACCATTGAGCTAAAAGGGTGTTGCCCTTAACCTTGTCCAAGCGTGAACAATCGTTCATGGAACGAGAGGGCTGTGCCCTAGTGGGTTTGAACCACCGACCTATCGCTTGAGATGCGAGTGTTCAACTGCTGAGCTGTTGTCGACGACTCGAATGAGTCAAGAGCATTGCTCTAAGCGGTTTGCAGCTCTTGGAGTAGGCGCGGAGCGCGAGCGTAGGTCTGAGACCGCTTGAGAGCAAGATGCGCGCTGCGCTTGGAGCATTGGGCCGTGGGCCGACGACGAGAAGTTGGGCATCAGCGATGCGTAGGCGTTTGTGAGCTCACGGAGCTGTACAACGCTGGTGTGAGGTGTAGTAACCTCCGCCGTCTTAACAAGACGTGACCTCGCTGAGGAGAGTTTCGAGAACGGAATGTTCTCATCTTAGTGGGGAGAGTGTAACGGGGTTACATGGTGTGGAACACACAGGGGTACGAAGTACCCGGAAAGTTAACAAACTCTCAGTACATAAGTTGGAGAGTTAACAAGGTCTCTCAGTACGTTGGCCGAAAGCCACACGTTATGCATTTGATTAGGTTTAACTATGCTAGATAGTTAAACAGATACATTTACCCCTAGGCGGCTTGGCCGCAATAATAGTAAATAAAACACTTCTGGTTTTGAAGCATAAAAGTTAAGGTGTTAACTTTGAGCCCTGGTCTTGGGCTGTAAGTGTCCTTTGGATAAGGAACTTAGTATTAGTGACTCTTTGAGTCGAACGTCTTCCTCTGACGCTAAAGCTACGGCAGCCCCGCTGCAAAAAGAAATTAGTTCCACACCATTTTTTTTAGTTAAGCACTATTTATTTCCTAAAGTGTCGAAGTTGGTAGCATCAAGCAGCGCGGAAGATGCGTTGGGACGGCGATTCCTGCTCCGAAGCTGACAGCGACGACGCCTCTATATCTTCAGACGATGCAAGCGACATAGAACTAGAGCTGGAGCTGTTTCCTGCTACTGCTGGTGCCGTATCAAGCGAAGATGAAGAGATGCAGATTGAACTAATGGACGAGGGTATTGGCAACGTAAACAGAGCATCCACGCTGGCGGACGGAATTTCGGACGAGGAGATCTTGGTGCTCCTTCTCTTCTTCATCGTGACAACGGTTTTATTAAGCCAATTGGATGGAGAAGAAGTTGTCATTTGTACCGACTTCTTTCTGCGCCTGAGGGAAAAACAATCTTTGACAGCGTACCGCAGAACTGTAAGGTGCTCTTAACGATCTTTCGACGCTCTTGAGCGTCTATTGGAGCCACGTTATTATCGCAAATATGGGATTCCTGGCAAAAACACGCAGTACAACTTTGGGTACGGGCCTGCAGCACTGCTGACTTGTTACGGAAACGGATGCGGGCAAGATGGCGATGGGATCTGCGGCGCTGCTACTCAGCTCGGCATGTCAAGAACACCAGCTCTTTGCTACATCCAGAACATTGAAAAACTTCTTTACGATATGCTGGATGACGTCGTATATTTTCCTGCACCCACGGCTACCGTGGAATGGGATGCAATGGTAGAGGGGTTTGCCAAAAAGGGGGGTTCTGATGTTGCGTGCATTTTCGACGGTACTCTCGTACGTACCCGAAGGCCCAACGAGCAATTGGTAAGCTGATCTCCTCTCTTTTGCTGCAATGACTAATACTATCAAAAAATTCCCTACCTACAGGGTTTCTACGACAAAAGCGGAAAGCCCTCCTACAATTGTCTAGCTACCATTGATCATCGCAACAAGTTTCGATATATTGGGGTCTTCAGTGGCAGTAACTCCGATCGATCCATGTGGAATCAATCCAAGATCCTTGGTGCTCGTGCCCGTCATTTGTGTCCGCTGGGAATCAACTGGCTGGGTGGTGCTGGGTTTAAGATTTGGCCATTTTTGATAGTTCCTTATGATGAACGGCGTGGTAGGCACTTGACACGAAAGCAACGGTGGTCAGAAGCGTTTTACAAGGCGAGTAATGTGTAATTCTAACAATTGTTACGATGCTTGATGTTTTCCAGCTACAACTATCATTTATCATCAGCTCGTATATTAGTTGAATATGTGTTTGGCAAGATCAAAGCTCGCTTTAAAGTTTTACATGTGGCTACTGATCGTCGCTCCCACTCAGCCAATGCTCGCATGATTTGTGCGGCCGTTGTGTTGCATAACTTGCTGATTGATATTGGTGACAAGGAGGAATTTGAAGTGGTGAGAAACGATCAAGAACGTAAGCATGCGAGAGAGGTGATAAATGCATACAACCATCACTGGGATAGAACGCAAGATGAGATTGAATTAGCGTAAAGCAAACGTGATTCGTACGCTAGCTTCTTCTACCACTATGACAATAGCAATGAGTAAAACAATCGCTCGTCGACCACTTATGGCCGCAAAACATCTTGCTTCAGTCTTGAGCGTTCTTTTTGATATGCTTCATCAACTCCTTGAATAAATCCGCGGTTGTTTTGTTAAGTCCTTCAATACTTTGGCGAATGGCTTCAGTTGTGGCTTGCTGCTGGACGTTCGACGACCCAACCGGGGCGACTAGCTTATCCACGAGTCGGTCACGCCATCTTTCGCTTGGCCAGTTTGTCGAGCAGTGAATATGCCCTCCACAGCACCAAAAGCATCACGCAGTGTTTCATTGAGGACATCAACAGGGCGTTTCTGCTCTTGTTTGCCTCGTTGCTTTTGTTGCTTCTGTCGCTGATTTGCTTTTGCGGTGGTTTTGGCTTTCGTTTGGGCTTCACATGATGAGTCAGAACACGCTTCATCAGACAGGTTATCGTGATTACTGCGTGCATCGCCGTCTTCTTCGCCACCGCTCGCTTCACTTGTATTTTTACCGGACTCTGTAATTGCCTCGCCAGTTAGCCCAGGGCTACAAGAAAAAACATCGCACAACAGTGGCCACAGAGCGCAAAGTTCATTGCCAAGCTCGCGGCGATACTTGCCGTTGACGCTCATAGGATCGCAAACCAGTTTCGTGTAGGATGGAGCACCGTCGTCGCCGTCGTCTGGCGAAAGTTCCGTTGCGTCGGCCAGAAAATCGGTCGGCAGTTCAGGATATTATCGTTTCCCACTTTCGTCATCACTTGTAACAGCAGCTTCATTTTCATTGCCGGTTCCAAGCATGCGAGTGCGTTTTGCCATGTACGCCTTTTGGATGGCGTTCAGTTTGTTCTTGAACTGGTTGACAGTCACGGTACGAGCTGGATCTTTTCCTCATGTCTGCTGGATCAATGCACGCTGAAGAAATATGTTGACTGTATCCTCCCATATATCGCGCATCTTCTTAGTGTCAACGGTCTTTTTGGCAAATTGCTTGAGAGCGATAGGGTTCTTGAAGCGGGTTTCAAGAGCTAAGAAGGTCAATGTAATCGTCCAGCGCATGCTCTTAGCTTCTCCTGGCTCTAGAACAGTGCGAGTCGTCGCACGTTGGACCTTTTGACGCTTCTTCGTCTGTAGCTTTGTTGTCAATGTGCTGGCTGCCTTTGCTAACTTTGTCTTAGCCTCACTAGCTGCAAACGTTGCAGTCTTCCCGGTCTGAACACTTGACGCAATGGCTACAGCAGACTCCAAGTTGGTGGTGCATCCAAGCGCGAGTTCATGACAATGTGTCTTCTTTTTCGGTGGTCCAGAAGATACCAGCAACTCGCTACTTCTTGTGCGTGAATCTGCGTAGTACACTGAAGCAATTGGAGCAGTAGTAGCAAATGGAGAGTTTGAGGGTGAACCAGCGACGGTGAGTACTTGACCGTCTTCGTCGATGATCGAGGCAAGACGAGGCGGCGTTGCATCGCTAGCTGCAGAAGCTACTACGGCTGGAGTTGTTTTCCTTGTTGCGGGTCTCATATTGTGAAGTGAAAGGAAACCATGTGAAGTGAAAGGAAACAAACTCATACAGGCCTTAATTGATATGCTGTTTATGAGGTTCAACCAAGACACAGCTGACTGGTACTTGGACATCCAGACTGTTTCTTTTCACTTCATTATTTTGGCTGGCAAAAACTAAGGTGACAAAAAAACAAGTTGGTTTTTTCTTGGACATCGCTCTGACCGGAGGCGCGCGTCGTTGCAAAGTTAATGTCTGCTGTTCAATTAACGGGTCACTTTCATTGATGTTCCAAAATTTACCATCAATTATTTAGGAATCCCAGTTAGCCTTAGCTAGAGTAAATACGCCTACTCATTCGTTTTGCATCTGCCACGTCATCGGGTGAGCCTATCGATAGACACTACTTTGTCTCGGGCAGTCGTCATAATATCGTAGTTTGCGACGGTGCAATGTTTTGTCAGCTCTGCGCGCGAGGTATTTTTAGAGCATGCAGCATTTGCCGATGGTCGACACAAACCCAATACTGTGCCGCCAAATGGTTCCGCCGGGATCTTCATGGTATTACCGTAATTCTTATGTGATTGGCGACAGTCAAATTCTTGAGATGGTCCAGCCTTTCTGCCAGCATAAACGATACCTGCATAGAAAAACTTTTTTACATGCTTAAAATTATATTGGTCGCCAAGCACATAAAGCGCGACGACACGAAATTTAAATCAATTTGATTGGCTGCTGGATTTGTCGCTAATGACCGAGCGTCGCCATTCACATAAGGAATACGGTATTGAAGGGCCTTTCTCTGCATTTAAAGCTCGTATGGTAGACCGCACGCCAATGATGTGCCTACCGACTTACTTGTGTACCTCCAGTTTATTGCAAAGTTTCGGGTTTACGGAGCCACGTTAGATGATTCTGATATGCATGAAGTGCTGTAGGTATACTGTCACATTGTACAAAGGTTTGGGTACTAATTATATAGTAGCGCGTGCGCATTAGATGCAGTGATATCGCTGCAACCTATCGACGTGCTATTTGATGTGCCCATGAATAGTAATCTGGTAAGCTCGCCATTGCGAATAGACGCATCGATCTCGCGATAGCCGAAAACTATGCATGGAGTTATTATCCCTTTCTCGGTAGTATTGCATTGTTAAGCTAGCTTACTGTGCTTTCGCCGGCGATGTATTAGTCTATATCGCCAAGCGATTGGATAACCGGATACACCATAGTCATCTAGAGGCAAGCTGATAAAGGGCTGGTCAGCAGCTGTCAACGCGACAGCTACGCGCAAGCTGATAGCTATCCGTGGACCGACCACGCACTTATCTCTATCACTATGACTAATGTAGTATGGTACAGGGCTCCGTAGGAATCCAACTCTTTTATTTTTCTTTTTTGAAACAAAACATACCTTGTTTTCAGCAATAACAGTGCATTTGAGCACTACCATGTAGGTACCCAGCGGGATTGTACACATCACGCGCGGTGCCCGTGTGCGGTAAAACGGAGTGGCCGCGTTTGTATATAAATTTACTAAAACCACGTACCATAGGTACTATAAAATAGAAAGTGGTGGATGGAAAATAACTACGCAAAACGTTTACACAAGGGTGTACTTATTGTGCCCGATTTGTAGTACATACGACAGTTTTTGAGCGGTAAACGGTAAATTATTTAAAGTCGTGCAGGTGCACATGTCTGTTTCATCCAACCGGTGCGTTTCGTGCTCGACGGAAATGTCGACCTCACGTCCAATCGCGAAGCAGAAGACGGTCCGATCGTGCGATCGATCCAGTCAGTGTCGCAGGTCGGCACATATCGCCCAATCAGAGCGCGAGCTAATTGTCGCAATTTCAGTCGGTAGCCTTGATAGTAGAAATTTTGTAGCATAGAGTCTATTGGTGTGTGGTGGCCGCTGTCGGCGTGGTCAGTATCGTCACTGAAGGAACGACTTTGCGAATTTCGTCACACTTGCCGATCCGGAGTGGCTGCTTAAATCGCCCAGAGAGTAGAGAAATGGTCGTGATGGACCCGAACGCACACAAATAGATCGTTTACACGTCCAACCAAGCGCATTCGAAACCGATGCCACTTCCTCAGCTGCCCCCAGAACTTAATCGGACGTTGGCTAGATATACTGGAAATGATACCTTACTCACACCGTGTTATCTAACAGCACTCTATATTTCATGTTAGCTCACGCCACTAGGAGCTTAGTTTTGAGCTAGTGCACACCGAGTTTCGATATCAAGTGTGCGTGGGTGAACAGCCCGTTGGTGTCCTTCAACTTAGCTGCTAGCTACTATTTTACACAGCTTAGACTTAGTGTTTCCCTTAAAGACGCAGGACAACGTCAACGGGCATGGAGGCGGCATGTTCAAGTCACGCACGGCCATGTGACAAGAAACCCAACTGTTTTCACTTTTGAGATTCGTAGGCCCAAGACATCGCTCAGGCCAGGCCGTCTCGACTGACAACAATAGGAATGGCCGGAGGCGAAGGACCTACGACTGCTTGAACATGTGGTGGCCGTTTCGGAATTATGGTGATGGTTCAAGTGGCGGTTGACATGCGAGGCGATCCACAACGGATCCTAGCTCGTCAAGCAATCTAATTCAGGATTGCCTGATAAGGAATAGGCTCGAAATGAATACGGAAATACACAACAGAATTACCACTCAAGTGCACAAGCAATGTCAGGCTTCTAGGTAGGTGTCTGGTCAAGCGTCCGTGTGTATCATGCCTGTCGGTGTACTTGAAGGTTACTAGCGAGAATTAATTCGGCAAGGTCAAAAGCCTTTGTGCGATGGGTCGATTATACATCAGACGATCTACGGGATGCTTTATCTTGCCTATTTGCACGACTGAAAGTGCGTGTTGCCTCTCATACATTCTTCCAACCGATTGCTGAGCACCCAATGCCCTTGTGGAAGGTTTACCCGTACCCGGCACCCTTTCGCAGTTGGGACCACGAGGATTAAAAACACCTGCTAGCTTTGCTCGTGCTAGTTGGGTGCTATCACATTAATTGGTTGACCAATATAAGCGATTAGCAAGGTCCACTCTATCCTGGTGCTAAGGGCAGCCCTGGGGTTTCAAAACCGCCTGGGCGACCGTTTGTGTATCCGGTAGACGTACCGTTGTGGGAACTACCTATCTACACTAGTAGGTGGACTTCACAGGGTATTGCCAGCATCAACATAGGACCTGCGACCAGGGAAGAGATTGTGCCTTTTGTAAACGGTTTGTTTGACATTCAAGTTAGCAAGCAACATCCAAGAGCAGAAGCGATAAAAGAAAACTCGAAAATAGGGCGAAATGATCGACGACGGTACCAGATACGCCTGACAAGTCTACCAGATTGGGCAACGGGGATCTAAGCTCGGACTCCACGGCTGCAAACATTGCGATTGCCAGCGAACCCTTCTTAAGGTTCGAAGCTGAGGTGGATGACGGTCCTGACGTCCACGACGATGAAGATTACGAAGACAAGACGCCGATTCTAGAGCCAGGCACTATATTTGCGTAGTTGACTACACTTTCATTAGGGTTTAGCGGAGAGCGCATGCTGGTGTCGAGGAACATTGCAGCGGACCTAAACGCGTTACGGGATCAAACCGGACTACGACGACTTTGAAATGAGACCGGGTTTTCTTAATCCTCGGTGGCGAGCGGAATGCGTTCAGATTTTTCCTAATGCATCTCACGCATTTATCAACAGATCCACCTCAGCCACCAAGTACGTGTTCGATCGTGGAGGCGCGGATGCAGAACAAAAATTGGACGCAGCTATTTAAGCCAAAGCCAAAGAGACAGAGCGACAGCCCGGCCGTCGCCACTAAACTTCAGTAACCTGTCAACTCAGGTTTGACAAGCCAAGTCTCGGAGAGCTCAAATTGGTTACTGATGTCACCGGGGTATGAGAACGAGACGCACCCGTCGGCGATGTATTTCCAATGTTGGTGACCACATAAATCCGGGATTGTTTTGCATAAGTGGAATAAGAAACACTAAAATTCTTTCAGAGCAATTATAATTAACGCGGGGAAGCAGACTTTGAATTTGTTTAAGGTTCCACCTCCGCAGACACCAAAGAGGCTCCCTCATACACTGCAAACTAAAGAATGCTGGCCGTGCAGCCTTTGGCACTACCGAGCTGTCACCGGTCTTTCAAGACTCGCACATGATGACACCACGTTCGGAGAAACCTACGCGACGTATGAACGCTACTACGGGGGTTCGCGAGGTCATTGAGAAGGTGTCCGAGCTTTAGGACAGCGCGGTGGACGACATCGAGCAACTACCGTCGATTCATTGTTAAATAGTGGCGAATACTTGCTGGTCTCTGTTTACGACGGTGAGGATCCTTAATCTGGGTTAGTGCGTCCGATGAGGGCGCTTGCCGAGCGGAACGACATCGATGCTACTCCGATGATTGGAGTGCAGCCACAGCGGTCATTGAGTCGCATCAAACCATTCTCGGCCTCACGAAATAAGAGCAAAACCGCAATGCAGTGGCGTCGCATGTTTGTGTACTAGATGACGGTTACATCATACAGAAGCCGACAAGTGGTGCATGCCACTCGTGCTTAACCTGAGCAACGGAGCCATTCACCGGTTATGTCCACTTCCAAAAAATACAAATCGCAAGTGGAAGCCGCTGAGCCAGGCGTTAGCTTACTATTATTACTCAAAGTTTACCCAGTCAATACTGTCTCGTTTTTGCTCGGCTCAGCGCGACCGCAACGATAATCTTTGTGCCAACCTGAATCGGCTGAATATTTACCGTAAGCCACGATCTCAGTGCAACAGCTGTAAAACGTTCCACTGCTACATAAAATGCAAACGAACGTCGCACTTTTTACGTGGTAAAATATTTCTGTCGATCAAATGTAAAAAAGCGAAGATTTAAAAATGACTAGTTTTTCTTACAAGCCTGGGTTCTAAGGTGGGGTGTCGTCTCTTTATTTATTTTAATCGCACTTTCGCTTTTCCCGATTCGGTGGATGTTACACTGTTGCATTGAGGCCGCGAGTCGCACTAAGACGGTGCTTACGATACGCTCGCCTTCAGCCTGAGAACAGCAGACGTGACACAAAAGAGCACGTCCAGAAATTCCTAGTCACATGTGGTGATGACGCGATAACGGAAAGGCTCTATCATACTGGGTGACTGATATCCATCCACATTGAGGAGAACACAAAGGACATTCTAATAAGCAAGGAGAGCATGGCAAATCATGATGGGGCTTCCCGCCGCTTACGCGTCCGTGATTTGCGTCGTGACGTGTCTGACCGACATCGTGACAGCTACCACAACCGGTCACGAGTTACGCTTGCCAAAATCCTGGCTAGATGTTCTGTTGGAAATTTAGCGTTTCGTGAATTTACCAATGGCGGTACCGAGCTTCTAGATGTAGTACGCCGCGGTGGCGACGATGACCAAGATGTGCATAATGACTATCTGTATGATGAAGCCGGAAATGGTGGTTCGCATGGTGGCAAGGACCAGTACATCGCTGCTGCCAGCGTGAGTGAGCGTCGTGCTGCAGCTGAAGACACGAACCCCAGTTTGGACAGCTGCCAACCACGTAGAAACACCTCTGCTCGCGACCGAGGATTCGCTTAAAATCGCTAAGTAGGCGACCGAGGTTTCAGTCCAGCCTCACGAGGGAGACGCGATTTCAATCGCATCTCACTACGGACGCCGTATTGATGGAATAAGCCACTTAGCTCACTACTGAAACAAGCGGTGCAAGCTAGGTAAGTTAGTGCATGGCGCTTAACAGTGCAAACGTTTTCGCAACTTCCAAGACCTGACTAGCCTCCTGCGCATGAAGTTCATGAAAGGAAAAAAAAACTTCTATAACTCAAGGTCGGCGCTCAAAAACACCATTTAAACCAGGTAGATCGTCAACTACAATTGGATAGGTGCCTATCCGGTTCCCACTGTTAGCCGAACATTCATTGGAAGTGTTTCTTTTTATGGGGCTACAAAACTTTCTCGGTGATTATGTAGCAAATGTGAGCGCGACGGTATGTGAACAAAAGAGGCTTGTGTTCATTGATGGAGGATTGGAAGATATTTCGGAGTGTGCTGAAACTGATGTAGGGACTACCGCGGATGCGTTTGGCGTGATTTCGAGTGCGGTGCTGACAAGGCAAGGGTCATTCCAAGACGATGAGGGTGAACACTAGTGTGGGACAGAAGTAGTGGTCGTTCGCTCCACCGGAGAATAAGAAGGAGAACGAGGGCGCAGGGAGCCGTAAATGAAAAGCTTACGAGGATCCTCCTCGACATCGCAGCGAAAACTAGTGTAATCAACAACACCTTCGCTTAAAAGCTACAGCTTTGTGATGTACCCGATCACGGACGTCGCATCGACATACAAGTACTACCTCTGGTCCGAAATGATGAATAGTATATATGAAACATTAAAGGTTCAAAGCAACTAGTTTTGTAATGTTAGATTGATCAGATCATCTTTAACAGGTATTAGATATTCTTAGACTCAAAGAAGATGAGACTTGGACGGTCAGCTGTCTTGGCTCTGTCGCACAAGCTTCTTTCGCATTCTAGTACTTGAGGAAGAAGCCCTCTCCCCCACAGCTTGTCTTTTCCTAGGTGTGGCAAGGTATATTGATTCCCACTATGTTGTTGAAGCACGCATATCATACAGCTCTGCAAAGTCAGAAATATGCTGTTCAGTGTGTCGGCACTCATGTCTTCGTACGCATCTTGAACAGCCTTGACGAGATTGGCGATTCCATGGATGGGCATGAGGTTTTGGATGCTTTGGATTGCACTGAAGAGACCAAGGTTCAGCACATTGAGGTCCGGTGCGTTGGCAGGCTGGCACAGCAGACGGATGCACCACCCACCTTCACATCCTGCAGCAACAATGTCAGGGTCTAGGGGAGACACCTGGGGCTTAGCGTTATCTTATTGGATGAGGATAGGACGCCGTAAGGTCTCCACATAGCCAATGCTTCTTGATAGGAGGAATAACCAATCGAATAAGAAAGTCCTTGTAAACAGCTCGATTCACCACTTTCAATATTGCGTGTGCACGCAGTTCCTTTGGGGCGGTTACAGTTGCTTCTCTGGGCGATGTACGCCTCCGTCAGTAGCCACAGTCCCAGCTTTCCATTCCAACGGCATTTACGATGCGGGTCATATCTACGTACATAACGTTTAAAGGATAATTTGTTTGTGTACCATACAAAATATAACGGGTTTACCTCAGTCGGGCTACGGCTGCCAGGATCCTGGTCTCGGAATGAACCTCTTGCTCTTTCGGGTGCGGTGTGGCGGGTTTTCTCCAGAAAACAGTAAGTTGCTTCGCTTACCCTTGTCCTCATAGAACCATTTTTCATCTTCGTCAACCACGTCGTCCAGCGGCTCGAACTCGAGCGTGTCGTCGCTGATAAAGGTGAGCACATGCTCCATCCTTTCCAGCTTGTTTTTTGGTGACAATGTTGGCCGGATGCGCGCCGCCTTCATCACCAGCTCTCCCACCGCGACAAGCGAGCGTATGATGCGTCGCGAAACGCCAGCCCGACAGCTCGACGTTCAACCAAGCGATCTTCTATTGGAGGTTATTACAGTCGCGCGATGCATTTCGACCTGTCC
This sequence comes from Phytophthora infestans T30-4, assembly GCF_000142945.1. Lineage (NCBI taxonomy): Eukaryota > Oomycota > Peronosporomycetes > Peronosporales > Peronosporaceae > Phytophthora > Phytophthora infestans. The sequence goes on along the minus strand of NW_003303706.1, from coordinate 209,681 downwards.
TTCCTTTTTCTACCCAGGTTTTCCTTGATGCAGCTTTGCCAAACCCCTTCTTCTACCCATGCGGTGACGCTGATGCAATAGAGGGACCATATTTTGCCGATAGTGGACGGACTGCGAGAGAGGGCCGCCTTTGCTCCATGAGGTAGATCTCCGTCAATACTGAGTAAAAGGAGATCGTCGATGATGCAACGGTGTTGGCAATCGGTCAGGTTGGTCATAGAAAAGACGGGGGACACTGATATTAATAGAGCTTAGTGCTAGCTGAGCGGGTACTTGGCAAATGAGGAAGAGGGTGGCCGGTTATTCAAATAATTGTAGCTCGGCCCCCTGTAGGCTTTCAGCGCCAAACAAACCACCAGCCAATAGCTGACGAATACGCGCTCCTGTTAGACAAATTAGATTTTGATAACAGCTACTGTAATTCTTTTTTTAATTACATTTTAAAGTACGACAGCGCTGAAGAAGCGGATAAGGTAGGATGGCGCCGTACGTTTTGGGTTATGATGTTGACTGACGAAATGTGGTTCTGCCGGTGTTTTTGTGGGTTGAATGGATGAGTAAGCAGCAGATGAGGGGCAAAGGAAGCTTAGTGTGCTGTTTCCAGTTGAACTTTGCTGTTTTCCCCTCGACACCTTGCTGCTGGACCATGTAAGATTAGTGTGCTGTTATACAGCGTGATCCTTGTTGTGTTATGTCGTGGGTAGCAAGGTATTACGAAGGCTTGGTGGCATGGTAATATATGCAATTGATTTTGTGCTTCTCAGCTCTACATGTCTGTGCTAAGCATCTGCATACCTGCGGAGACGGCGAAGTGGCCGACGACGTGAACTTGGTGCTTCAGCGGAAGAGCGACGGCGCTCGCGGGTGTGACCAGCTTCGTCTTCTATGGAGGCTCGACGAACCTGATCTCTGCGACGGCGGTTGAAGGCCGCGACCATTCTAGGAGGAAGGTTGGCCGCAGGCTCCTCGGTTGCTTCCCAGTCAGCTACATACACGCGCCGCCCATCCCTGATGTAGGAGTTGGAGATGCTGCGAGCATAGTAGTTCCCAGCTGCCAAGGCCTCGGTCGGCTCCGTCTTTTCGTCGCTACTGCTGCTATCGCCATCCCCAAGAGCTTGACGCGGCGTCAACTTCACCTCGGCTACGCGCGGCGGTGGGATCCAGATAACGTCGCTGTTGCTGTGGTCGCTGTCGGCGGTGTCATTATTCGAGAATGTCGGCTCTTTTTGCTCGGCTGCTGAGCCTGCGTCTAAGTGCTTTTTCTTGCGTCCATTTTTGCTCCCATCGGCGCTGCTTTCTCCTCACCTGCGTCACTCGACTCGCGCGGTAAGCCTGGCCATGCTCTGACGTGGCTGCCTTCGATGCGGCGCCTTCCACCTTGGAGAAGGGCGGTGAACGCTTCGGACAGTAGACTAGCGAGCTCACTGGAGTTTGATTCAGCTTGGGGAAGCTTGAGTCTCAGTAGTCGAATGGCTTTGTCCGAAAATTTTACACGAGGGTAATGTCGCTTAATAAAAGCTCTAACTGCTCCTATAAAACGTCTACGACTAAGTGATCGCATCTTTTAGCTGCAAATTTGACAGTGAAGAAACTTTAAAAACAGCGATCCAGTAACTGAGTGCCCAATTTTAGCTCGGTCACTTTTTCAAAAAATTAGAATGAAGTCAAACGTTTCACACATTTCAATAACAAAATTATTCTCAAAAGCTGTATTCTATTTGCGGTTAAACAGCTCATGCGTTTTAGCCGGGACTGGATCAGTTATACCACCGATTGCAATACGAGCATGGAAAGTATTAACATGTGCATCAAGCTTACCTTCACGGTAAAATTTGCTTAGTTGCTTCAGTACGCTCAAGCCATTATTCTGCTTAGTACCGCTTTCCTCGAAAGAATTGTAAAACCCTTCTTCGGCCTCCAAGCCAACACGTTGAACTGGGTCGCAGTAATCCGGAGAGAATTCATCGAGCACAAAGCCGTTAGGCAGGAATAGCTTCATGTAGTTTACGGTGTGCTTGTAGGCCGACTTCTTTTAGACGGTCGATACATACATTCCACAGGAACGGGGTCTTCGCATACCATTAAGCCAAATAGCAGAAAGGTTCTTCAGTAACGCCTTGCTTCCACACCCTTTTGAATTGGTGAGATCGACTTCTGGTGACGACTGACCTGTTGTGGGATCACAATCCTGCTGAGAGCGACCCGCTTGCGTTTCAAGCGCTGTGACCCTTTCGGATAGAGCTCTGTTCATCGCCACCAACCCTTCGATTATGTGGTTTGGGTGGTTTATGAGTTTGTTCTCGCTTGTCAATTTCTCGGCATCTCAACTGGATTCTTCAAGCTCTTTGCGCGACACCTCGCTTTGAAGTTCGGAGCTCCAAGCCACTACTTGTGGTTTGGTGAACCCAAGTGTCATCAAACATTGCCGCGACCTAGTTGCGTACAGGCACATAGGATAACGCTCCGAGGCCTCTGGAAAATACTGGCTCAATGAAGCCGTAAGCAATTCAGCGTCGCGGCCGTTGAGGTTTTTGTCGGGGTCTTCAGTGTGTATGCTGGATTGAAAAGGCGGGTGTCTTATCTCCAGCGCTCTTTGTCTGCTTGCAGAAGCAAACCATCACAACGTCGGAGCTGGAGGCTTCTTGCTTGAATCGCAACCGCTGAGTACGCGAGCTACCGTTTGATCTTCGCTTGTCGTGTTGAACACGTACGCAAACGCCTTTTTCGCTGCTGTTATATTCCATGAGTCCCGATCAAAACTTCACTGAGCACTAAGAAGTGGGTCACTGTTTGCATGCTGCGCTCCGCCGCGTCGGAGCGAATGAGAAGTCAAATTTGCCGTAGGCTTTGCTTTAGCCTAGGCAAGGGAAGCAGACTTGACAATGCGGTTCGCGTACGCGTGGATGTTCATATTATCTTCAAATAGCTTCCGCTTCTTTTGAGGGGCTCAGTTGAGCTGTCGAGCTCACCACATACATCCAGAGCTTCAGCCAGGGGGATGTCGGTAGGCGGGTTCAAGGTTTGGTCGAAGGTAGCTGCGAGATGAGGGTGCTCAAGCAGCTGCGCACAAGGGGCCTCTTGCATTACCAACTCCATAGCAATAGACACGTAATGAAGCTTTCTCTGTCCGGAATGAGTGAAATCCCCTGTTCTTCAGTTGTCTTCACACGAATAAATCTCATAAACACCATTCCATCAGCACTAACTGACAAATTTCCCTTGAACACGAAGCCTAGATCCGACGCACGGCCAAACGCATACCACATTAGCGCGAGTAGTGCTGCGTCTTGATAGGCTTTGGAGCTGGTCGCATCATTGTAAACATCCATGAGAATTCGTAGGTTATCCTTCGTGCAAGCCGGTGCTTTCTTTCTCATCCCCCCCCCATCAACACGCTTGAGGCAGTGCCGTTCAAGGGTTGACCCGCTTTTTCTCGATTGTAGCTTCGTGCTTCGGGTACGTGTCAAGAAGCCAGCTCTTCACATGGCGGTAGTAGCTCATGACTGAGTTCCTTGCAAGCGGCTTGCCTTCGGTCCTCCAAAAATGCTAGGTGGACGCCGACACGGTCTAGCAGCTGTAGGAAGACGGCACCACTTGCATCCGCGACCAGAGATGCCGCAACGAAGTCCATGGAGACGCCTTCGTCCGCAATGAAGCGACTGAAGGTGTTGACTGCCGTTTGGCGAGCGCGCTGAGAGTTTAAAGGAGCGAGGTCTTCCCGACTCATAATGAATTGGAGTGTTTTGTCGGCGAAAAAGCAAAAACACGAATGATGTGCGCCCAATTGTGGCTTGTATTGACTCTCAACATGTCCCCCCCCCTTGCCTACATTATACGTCGGCATGGCGTCGGTGTCATTTTACCCTACCCTAGTGAGTCTTATTGGCTGATATATTTTAAATACTGATTTCATTGGTCAAAACCCGTCGTGTCAGTCATACTGCCAAAACTTTATTCAAGTTAAAAACTGGTGATGATATTCATCCATATCAATTCAATAAGTATGGATAATTTGGAAACAGTGCTATAATTAAGCTGCAATAATCGAGCAAAATTATCGGTTGCTACATCATTTCGATGAGTCACTTTAAAAAAATATTCTGACAAGATGCTCTTGTTGAGAATGATCACCTCATATCATGAAGGTGATGCGTCGTCCTCTATATTAGTATTGTAGGCCCAGCCTCTGCCTTGAATATCGGGCCAGCATACTCACGGGGATCATGGCTGGTGCAAGAGTACACGGTAGGGCAAGACGTAGCTAGATATTGGTCCAATATGTTTTGGAAGTGCTCATATTGGAATTTTTACTACGGCAAAACTTTGCCACCAATACAATACATAATTGTATTGTCCGACCTCTGACGAGAACTTTGATAAGACAGACCCCCCCCCCTCCTCCCCGGTAGTAATCCCTGGCTCTGGAATACACGCTCGATATGAATACATATTCGCCCCCCCCCCTTAATCCATTTCTCCTGCCGCCCCTCAGTTGTCAAAAAGACAACAGGTTTAGGCAGTTATTTCTAATTGGATGAGCAATGAGAAATTCCTAATTGAAGCGGATGGCGGGAACCCTGGTTACCATCGTGCCCCGGCAGCTGGGAAAACTACCGGTAGTATGCAGGTATATTATGTAAGCAACATGCATGTACATGTATTATCAAATGGTTAGCTCGACGGCCTCTGGGCCAAGTTGAAAAAGTGCAGGATCGAAGGCTGCTTCGATTTCAACGTGTTTTCTTCTTCTTGGGGCGCCCTGGTTTTCGCTTCTCATTTGATGGAGCTGGTACGTCTGTATCGCTGATTGTGGAGTCGAGCTGTGGAGCGTTTTACGATTGGCTTTGGTACAGCTGGGTAGTAGGCCAAGAACCCCTGCGGTATCGAAAAATACTTTGCTGCTAACGATTTCAACTTTTTCTCTGACAACTCTTTAGCTTGACAGCGCGGTAGCCGGACGCTGTGAATGGAAGCTTCCCAAATAGTGCGAACATGAGTTCCAAAGAGCTTGGTGATAAAAGCGTTTTGTGTCTCATCGAGACTGTTCGGATTAATCATTGCATAGGTGCAGGCCTCACTATCCGGCGCGTTAACTGTTTTGCACGCAGTACAAACTCTTTGATCTATCTCATAAAAAAATAGCTCGAGGTGTAACCTGATGGAGGAGAAATAAAGTATTTGCTGAGTAATGTGCCCCATTGTTCGAAAAAAGGTGGTCTGGTTTGTTGTGGTCGAGAAATATCCATTAACACTTTTTACCTTGTTCACTTCTTCCACGAGAAGCAGTATGCATATAAGCGCATTTTGCGTGTAGCACGCCTACACCATGCCATGACGCGGTCGGCAATGTTGTGAGAGTGACCAGGTAACAAGAAACACAACAACACTTTCTTGCACGGGAACACCACGGAAAGCATCGCGAAAAACTTCATGACCACCTTGGATTTGTTCTGTCCTACGCAATTGTCAAGAAGACTCAAACTTATCTCGGCAGGTGGCACACCATTGCGGGCATCATTTCGTAAGGGGGATAAGTGATATAGCAGTCTTAGGCTGCAAAGGGCATCGGCTCCCTTACCCTGGGCGCGTTCGTCGTAGAAGTAAACGTTGTTTCGCTTGTTTGTAATATCGGCTACAACAAAATTCTGGATGATCAGGTTGCTGTTAAAATAAATCGATGACGGACGTGAATGGCCATAATGCGGCATCGATATTTCCCACCAAAATCCTCCGCTTGTATGTGAACACGGATCACATTGTGCTCGCCATCATTTTCACTATTCGGTTCAACAATGGTGTCAATGTCGTATGTGTCAGAAATAATGTCATCTGGTAGTTGTTGGTCCGGTGCATACAAGGCCGTGTAAGATTTAATAAATTATGACACAAACCTACGCTGAGCAATGGCCTCACTGATGTGCGTGGTTTTTTCCTGTAAAATATTTTTCTTTTCAGCTTCACTGGTGTCGGGGTCATTCAACCGAATATCCAGTTTGACACAGCAATCACAAACGTCTTCTGTAGTTCTTGTGAGCGGAACTCCCGGGTAATAGAAGTGCACATACTGCGTAAACCTAGAGTAGCTTAGCGCTCGTGCGGTAGGTTCATTGCGTGTGATATCGTCAACGTAGCGTGCATGAACCACGACCCACGTCAAATTGGGCTCAGTAAAATATTGCCGTGGACGCCGATGAGCAGATGGAAAGCCATCTCTTAAAATCCAAGTAGCACAATGCTTTTTAAAAGCCTCAATGTCCCCGTCACCAAAGGCGTGCCATGGTGCTGCCTGAGATCTGCGAGTATGCCACTCCTCAGGACCCACTTTACGATTCGAATTTTGCGCAGACGATCAACACGTGAGCCACCGACCGGAATAATGGCCCGAATTTCACACTGCGATAGGTCTTGCTGCGAGAGATGCATCACGACGCCCTCAGACTGCTGCCACTCGGAGCCATCGTAGCGGGTGTCCCAAGAACTCCAATCCTCGCGCAGTTTCGTTACTGACTCCTCGCCAAGTTTTTCGACAGCTCGACGGAATGCAGCCTCGCTTCGAGTAGAGCCCTTCTTACGCTTACGCCGGGGAGCGGTTGCTTGGGAACCTCCACTACGACGGCGGGTCATTCTCGCTAACCTCGACCACTTTGGAAGTGAGCCTCCCAAACAAAAATAAATAATTCTCCAAAAGTTCGGTTTTATTTGCGGCGACCTGGGTTACCGCCAAGTGTTTCAATTGTTCAGGACACCCAAAGAAATCCACTACAATAGTACACTGTGAGACTTCCGGATCGAAATACGCAATAAAATACAGTGAGATGATTGCCAGAAACCGCGCCGAAGTATGCTTGCCGCCCTATGGACCAAGATTATTGTACAGTCCGCGATAGGTCCGACAACGGGTTTGTCGCATCATGCATTTAATACGCATAATACTTATACCGTGTATACATAATGCAATATATTGGGCCATTCACACTGTTCTAGTAGGTCTACATTTAAGTCGTATCTGTACCAGTGGTGCCACCTAGGTGAGTGTTGCGTGTGGTGACATCAATGTAAATTACGATACGACTTGCCGATGTATGTAATACGCGTGGATGTTGACTTCAGCTAATACTATACGACATACCATACCGCCAATATCCTTCTGTGGTCGCAGTACGAGTGAAATACGAGTCCTGTCAAGTCAGTGTCGGCTTCAGTCGTTTGGTCCATTACAATTATTTCACTCATTTCTGTTCCATTGTCTTACACAGTATAGATCTTCTACAGTGGTCGTACCGCCGTACTATAATAACTAGCAGGGTGCTGATGTCAATTTATCATAGTTCTGATAAGAAAACGTTAGTTTGGTATAAGAAGTTAAGATTAGATTTGGCTCGCCTCCAATTATAAAGCTTTGGATATAAAATCCAGAGAGCTAATGTTATTATTAATTCAGTCGAGTCACGTCAGGTCAGAATATTTCCATCTTGCATAAGAAATTTATCAAAAGGAAGTCTGCGACTGACAATCAAAAATCAAAACCCGTTGGTACCACAGCTACTATCGTCCAGCGAGAGTTTTTGTTATACTTAAGTATTGACTGGCTGGCCGCTTAACTGCGTTTTGTGGGTAGAACATTTCCTCATGCAGAAGCATGCACGCGATACCAGCTCTCCCGGCGACCAAGTGCCACCAGCAAAAGCGGCAAAACCGACTTTGGTTTGCGAGTACTGTAACAAGGAGTTCACTACTCGAGGGATCCCGATGCACCAGAAAAAATGTGCCAAGAAACAAGTGCACGATAAAGCTAAAGCGAAGAAGACCCGCTCGTACCAGTTTTGCATCCTCAATGAAGCGGTCCTTGAAGAGATTTTGTCGTTTCTGGGTAATCAGACGCTTACCAAGATGCAGATGATAACTGGTGATCGTTACCAGCAGTGTGAGCCAGAATTGGCGAAATACTGTTGCAGATGTGAGAATGACAATCCTGTAATTCGAGATGGCTGTTGTCGGTACTGTTACGGCTGCGACGAGGATTCCAGCATTAGTGAGGCACGGCCAAAATACGGAATGACAAAGCAGCAATTTTGTGACGCCGTTGACCGCGACCAACGTTGGAAATTTAGTTGGGGGAAACCAGTAGCCAACTACAGATCGGACTGTAGGTGGAGTACGTTGGAGAGTTATATGATCGAGGAATGTGGCTCGAAGCGTGAGTGGGTGAGAACCGTGGCGAAAAAAGACGGTATACGCAAGAAGACCCTTGCAACTTGAGCTCGAAGTGATAAAAGGTATGATTTTCTATTTACTCTGGACCCACGGTTTGCGCCATATGTGAGATGCATTCGCTTCAAGGAGATGGACGAGGAGGTGTTGAAGCAATGCAACCGACGTTTCGTTGCCCTTAGTGCGAAGTTGGAAGAGCGTGGACTTCAGCTTCGATTTGGTTCGATTCCGTGCAAGATTTTTATCACGACTGGAAAGGGAAGTGTTGAAAGTGTGGTTCAAACCGTAGCAGAGTCGACTACGTGATACTACTTCCCAGAAGATCAGCCACGCTACACGGATATAAGCTCTGAGCCCGTATCTCTGCAATACACTCGAATGGTTTCAATGATCGGTGCACCGAAAGGGGGAAGCATGGTTAAAATTGAATGAAAAAACTGAAATTGCTCCGTCTTGTTGCGTCTCTAAATCGAGGTTTTATCTATCGAGTCATTCTCATAATCTGTTTTGCTCGTTGCATACACATTTGATGCAGGGAATTCCTTTCGGTGATTTTTCGAAGCATCGTGATGTAGGGATGACACACTAGGATAATTCTATTCGCTACACTATCGACAATTAATCACGGTTGTTTCCTTCGCTGCGCTTGACATTGTTCATGTTGGCGCAGTCGGAGTCGCAGTTCACGTCGTGCAGTGTCGAGTTCTCGCAGTTTGTCACGTGCACCCAGCAACGTCTGCAGAGTGTAATGAGCCATTCGTTTCTGTAGCTGGTGACCCAACGTTGGACTCGAAGGCAGCGAGCGGGGCGACACCATACCAGGTTTCATTAACTCCCAATGTGATGGACGCGGATCAAAGCGTACCACCACGGAAAAGGCATTCGTCGATACTTCATGGTGCATGAGCAAGCGCATGTACTTCAAAATGCGAGCAGGGACAACGGAGTGACCTTCAGCATACGACAACACGTACACGCCACTGGACTGTCCTTCGTTCAGCATCGATGGAGCCGACGAGTTGCTACATGACGACGAAGAAGAAGTCAAGCGCTTGAGCTGCGGCGGATACCCACTAGCTTCTCCAGCTTCATCAGCTATCGCCTCCACGGCGCTGACGTCAAGACTTGGTGGTGCGTACGGTGTCGTGATAGGCGTCTGAGATCCTCCACCCCAGACGCCCATCCGTTGCAGTGTCCTGCGTAGTATCAGATCCGCATCGCCCACTTTATCCAGACTTCGCCATATCAATGTAGCTGCTGGGGGTGGTAGCACTTGAGGGATGGTCTCCAGCACGCGATCTCGGACTTTCGATGCTGCATCCACCGAATACGACAGCACGGTACTGCTACTACTGCGCTGAGGACAGCCATCCGATCGATGCATCCCCACGGCTCGACACACTCGACATAGATGTTCATTCGTCGTATGGGCAGCTTCTCTCCTACAAAATGTACAGAACGTCTTGGCCCTATCTGGAGACAAGGCTGGCGACGTATCGTCCGCGTGTTGTGTATATCTCGAGCTGGAGAGCGACCCATTCGTCCGCTGAGGACAATTCTTGCTGCTGTGATCGCCAATAACTCCACAGAATCGACACCGATGCTCATCCGACGCATGTGGTCGCCAGGCATTGCAATACGAACAGTATTTACGTCCCTTTCTCAGTTCTGTCGGTCCAATCCATGGCACTAGAGACGACGATGACGCTGCTGGACACCGTTGACTACGGTGAGTGCCATGAGCTCCACACGTGCGACATCGATGACGCTCTGTCACGTGCATGCCCCACGCGTTACATAACGTGCAGAATTTCTGTTCCTCGACCGTCTTCACTGGCGATTTTGTGGTCGATTCGACTGCAATCGCTCCTCGATTCGGGCAACTTCGACTACGATGATGTCCTTCGATCCCACACAGTCGACATCGATGTTGGGCGGCTGTGTGGTCTCCATACGCTGAACAGAACCTGCAGAACTCGACATCTCTGTCCATCTCGTTGTGTCGCTCCATTCTGGCGTTAAGTGGCGCTCTTCGACGCACTTTAGTCAAGACCTTCTTGACCATTCCGCCAGTCGTAGCGTCCAGTACGTCCACTAACTCCAGTACGCGGAACGGACTTAATTGCTCCAGTGTCGAGGCTGACGTCGCCACTATCTGCTGGTCTCTTACTGTCAGCTCGTTCCGACGTCGCTCCTCCTGGTCTACAGACGCCAAAATCTCGTCTGTGATCGCGTCATTGGCTGCGTTGGCGATCTGCTCCTCCGTGGCGCGCGTCAGCACCAGCTCATTCACCGAGACGACGCCCAGCAGCTTGTCCACCAGCGTGGAGCGAGCGTCGCCCACGTTGTGACTCTGCAGCGTCAGCAGCTCCACGAGCTGGCGGATGCGGCTTTGCTCCTTGGCAGGACGACCTTCATTCTGCTTTTGACCTTCCGCCACGTCGTCGACGTCATTGCGCTCAGGGAAGAGCTCGCAGCTGTCGCTATCGTCCTGACTTTCGTAGAATTCCTCGTCCGATGAGTCCGAGGGCGGAGGAAACAACTCCGGCGTCGGTGTGGGCTGCTCTGCAAGCACCAAGAGCCCTTCCGAGTCCAGATCCGCCTCTCGCACACGCGCACGAGGACCCGAGAACGTGTCGAAGCTGATCATGACGGCGACGAGTTTCGCGGTGGGAACCGACTTGACACTGAGTATCGATTTAAAGGGGGCATCACTTACGATTGGGAGAAATTCAATTGACTGGTGTCTGTCTATCGATGGACGTTTCAGAAGGTCCTCAAGGACACTTCGCGACGAGTCAATGTTATTACACAACTGACACGGTTACTGTATTATGACAATCTTGCGAAGACGGAACTCGGAGTTGAACGGGGAGTTTATGCTCTAGTCCTTATGAGTCGGACGTCGGGCGTAGCAAAGTGGCGACTGTTTCCTTCTGTGAGGAGGCCGCTGCCTTGCTTGATGGCTTGTGTTCCTAGGTAAATACTACAATCGAAAATTGATAATTGCGACGTCACCACTGGACACGCAGGCGGCAATCTGGTCGCCCTCCCTGTTCCAGTTGACTTCGTAGATATCGCCATTTGCTTGATACGTCTTCACCAAGGACCCATCCTAGCAAAATAACACATCGTTGGCCATTAGTCTCGGTGATACATCACAGGATTGCTACAGGCCCGCACCTTTAATGACCAAACGTTGACCATCCCCCCTACTGTTCCACTAGCCAAGTACTCCCCATCCGGGCTAAACGCAACACCATACACAGGATACCTAACGCCACACAGCAAATATCATTAGCACCAATCACAACTCCATCCACTTGTCCAGCGCACGCCACGTACTGGTGATCAAATGTTCTCCTACAGGAACCTGATTCGGCGTCCCAGAGCTTCACGGTGCCATCGAAGGACGCGCTGGCTAATGTCAATGGCTGGTCCGGCAGCGAGGTGCCTGGGCCAGTACAGCTCCAACGGAACGTATACACTTCCTTCTTGTGTTCTTGAAGTGTGTATACCAATGCAGCTGAGGTAACAGCATCCAAATCAGTGTCCTTCTTGCTGTTCTCGTTGCTATCCACCTCCATGGCCTCTCCATCTGCTGGATTCTTCTTCTCAATAGCCTTAGACGGATCCCAAATTTTCACCGTGTAGTCGTCTGAACACGACGCCAAAAACCGACCCGCAGGATCCCACTTGACCGAATTAATCGCGTCTTTGTGTCCTCGTAGCACAACGTCAGCCTTAGTTTCTCCCACCCGAGCGACACAAATGCTCATATCTGACGAGCACGTCGCAAACGTCGAGTCATCTTTCCACGACGCATCCAAAATGGGGTCGTCGTGTAATTTCAGCTGCTGCTTCTTCGTTTCAGTCGTTGCATCCCATACCACCACCGTCTTATCGAAACTAGCACTAAGCAGGAACAAGCTCGTCTTGCTCCATCGCGTGGCAAACACCGGGCCGTTGTGGTACTGGAAAATGTGCTTCATCTCGCCTTCTGCGTCCCAGATCCGTGTCTTGCCATTATAAGTTCCTGACGCCAGTAAAGATCCATTATGCTGCAATCATTCCATCGCAATAAATGTAGCCATGTGTTTTGTCAGTTCTCCATCTGGAAGAAAACAGTTGCAGAAAAGGCACGTACATTCCACTCGAGAGTCGTGACATCCTTGTGTGGTCCTGTGCCGTGGCTCAACACCTTAGGCTTCACCGCTTTGCTGTCCTCCACTTTGTTGGGTAGCGACCAGACTCGCGCCGTAGAGTCACTCGATCCAGAGACCAAGACGTTCTTTACGGGACTCCACGAGCACGCGTATACTTCCTTCTCGTGTCCACTTAGCAGCACCAACGCCTCTTTGTCTAGTTTATCCAAGCCGTTCATTTCTGGAGAAAAAAAAATACAACAAATACAAAGTTAATAAATATATCTATAGTGCGTTTCGTAGACTATGCCCCTACCTTTCGTACCGTCCACAGCATCAGGCGAGCCGTCTCCCTTCCGTTTCCGCTTATTAGATGCCTTAAATGACCTCGCACTACTCGAAGCGGATTGTGCTACGCGGCAGATGTGTGGACTCAGTAGAGAGAAGTCGCCGTCACATTCTCGCTCCGTTCCGTCCTGTGAAAAATACTCCACACTGTCAGCTTCTCCAGTTCTCCGTGTCTAGTATCAGTTATGGCGCGAACCTCGTTGATGTGCGCCTCGATACCGACATACTGCAGGCCTTTCTGCATAAAGGACACGAGCGCACCGGGCGGCAGCTCCGTGTTAATGACGCTGGACTTGGCCAGCTGACTCTCGTACGCAAAGGTGAAGGCCGAGTGCAGGAAGCCCGACTCCTGCAGGTATCGATACACGAGGAAATTCACCTCGTCCGACGTAATCGCCATGGCTTTTGGGCGGGGAAAAAGGAGGTTTCGAGGGCACAGACGTGTGCTGACGCGGCGGCAGGCGGTGCGGCCCCCGCTGGAGCAGGGCAGAGCGAGGAGAAGCTGGGGCTGCGCAGGGCTGGACGTCTCGCGCCTTGGCTTCCGCAATAGTCAGTCTAATAACCACCCCCCTTGCCGTAGACCCTATTGGCTGTAATCCAGGGTATTTTAAATGGCCGATCCGGATGTCTCGGATTGGTCAAAAAAGCTGTATGGAAGTTTGTATTTACTGCGGAAGATCGCCAGAAGATACATCGTTGAAGTCCTGCGTCTCTTCGTGGCAACGTCATTCTTCTCTCCGAGAAGTGCCGTCGGGTAGTTCTTAGAGTAGCATCAGCCGCTGATGCAGCGCCCTGAACACCCATGTGCTAGCTTCAGTATGGTCTTTCTTCGGTCGACTTTTGCGATTTTACCTGTGTGCGTATGATGGAGAACGCCACGTTGAACTTGCCAAGAAAAACGACGTGGTCTTGACGACGAGAAATTTTCGACGATCTATGACGTCTTTAAAGAACTGTACAGCTACTTTTGCTGAAATGTGCCCCTGGAACGAGGCATTCGATAGTTTTGATCGCATTTTCATTAGGTAAAGTGGTGGCGACGTTTATACAGCGATCTTCGATCCCTACAGTTTCTTCAGCAACGCTTGAGCCTCTTCGTGAGCAATCTCGTCCTCTTCCACGCCGACAGGGATCGCAAGTGCCTTGTTCACCCACTCTTTCGCCGTCGGATAGTCCTTTTTCTTCTGGTAGACCTGAGCGATGAGCAGCGAGCGCTTCTTCCACGAGTCTGGAGCAAGCTCCTCGGACTTATGCAGAAAGCTCAGCGCTTCATCGTACGTGGACTCGGGTGGTGTACCAAACAGTACAGCCGCCGCTTTACGCTCCAGCCACGACAGATCGGCGATGGCGATGCACCAGCGACCCAGCAGATAATACGTCGTGGGGTTCGAAGGATTGAGCTCCACCGCCTTCTCCCAGTGACTCTTGATCACGTACGAGTTGGCAATCGACACCTTGGAGCCCTCGTAGTCCCCAATAGATGATAAGATAATACCGTACCTAACGAATGGCAACAACTACCCGTAAGTCTTCAAGGTGTAGTAAGCATTTGTGGGAGTATTACGCACCAGTTGTGGACAGCGGCGACGTCCTCCGTAAGATCTAGGCCCTTCTGGATGATATCGCGCGCGTAATACGTCAGCTCCTTCTTCTCGTCAGCGCTAGTTGCTTTCAGGTTGGAAACATCATACGCGGCGCGAGTGAGACGCCAGATGACGCCGATATCTTCGGGATGAGCGGCGTGCATCTCCTTGAGCTTGTTAAGGAGCTCACGACGGTCGAAGGAGTTGTAATTGTACAGCTCCTCCGCCTTCACCGCGTCAGCAGACTCCATCGGCAGTTTAGAAGCACAAGACGTGGAGGTCAGAGCGAGAGCGGAGAGCGAGAGGAACGCTAGAGAACCAGCAGCTCGACGGGTGGGCTGCACAGTTGCGCTGGTCAGAGAGCTTTGTCTCCGATAAAGAGAGGCGAACTGCTGGCGAGGAAGCACGCGGACTGACCGATGCAGAAGTACCGCACCTGCAATGACACAAAGATCGTTAGGAAGAGCCGCTGAGCTCACACAAAAGACACTTACGTCGTAGCATGAAGAGTTCCAGAATGGGATCTTGACGTTGGTGTCCCTATTATGAAGACGAGACGGAAATTCTGACGTGGTAACTTTTTGTAACTTCCTTGGAACAAGCAAGCTACACTGCTCGTAGCTTAGTGGCTAAAGCAATGCAATGGAATTGAGCAATACACGACGTCAACTAGCAGCTACGAGATCCTTAGCACCTTTACTCTGTTGCTATCAACAGGTCTGTCGGTGCGGTCTTTCCCTTAATTCTTGGTCTTGCCGTAGCGATCGGCATAGTATTCTTCCTCGGACTTCATCTTGCTCACGAACTTCTTCTCGAAGCGCTCGCGGTTGTCGTTGATTCGCGCCACGATGTCGTTCACATCCAGTTTGATGGGGCTCTGGATCAACTGGAAGATGCCGGCCTTACGTGCGTGCTCGTAGTGTTCCTCCAGGGAGAACTCGGGCAGATGGTGCTGGTCGCGGTGGGTACCGTGCACGACAACGGAAATGTTAAGCGACGCGATCATCTCGGGCGTCACTTGCCATGGCGCATCGATCAGCACGTCGTCCACGTACTTGCAGCCAAGGACACTGAGCACACGCTCGTGCAGGTTCATAATCGGGTAGTTGAGGCCACGGTGGGCGTTCACCACGCTGTCATTGTGCACACCCACAATAAGGTACGAGCCCTGTTGCTTGGCAAGACGCAAGATCTCGACGTGGCCGGCGTGGAACATATCGAATGCTCCATCAATGTAGACGATCTTGTCCGTCTTCAAGGGCTCATGGTTTCCCACAGAGAACAAGCGCAACATGCGGTTCGTCGTCAAGAACTTGGACGGACGCTCCTTGGCCTTCTTGTCCTGTAACATACGCGACGACAATTGGCCGTTGGCAGCGAAGTGGTCGTGCGTGTGGTGGGTCTTGTGCATCACGAGCATACGGCCAAGAATGTCACTGGTAGACACACCCTCAGTACGCGGGATAGTTCTGTACTTGCCGAGTTTCTGAGCCGACTCGTACACGTCCTTGCCGTCCACGATGCACGGGTCGTCTCCGTGCACTACGTAGTCGATACGGTGCTTCTTGATCATACGCTGTAGATACTCCTCGTTCATAATGTAGGGACAGTGCGGCTCCACTACATCCACAAACTTGCAGCCCTTCACAGATGCGATACGCTCTTCGTTATTGAGCACAGGAGGTGCACCTTTGCAGGCCGTAATAGATTCATCATCATTGACGCCCACAACGAGGTACGTGCCGAGTGATCTGGCCTGACGGAAGGCGTTCATGTGTCCGTAATGCATCATGTCGAAGGCACCGTCCATCCAGATACGGATCTGCTCCTTAGGAGGCTCAGCGCGCTCCTCCACCTCCATCTGAGCCATGCGATCTTGCAGCTCCTGCACCTTCTGGTAGGCCTTATCCAGGTCCTGTTGCAGCACCTTTCTCCGTCTGCGGTGACGCTTGCCGAAGAGCACAAAGTAGGCCAACAGAGTGAAGATGCCAGTGAGCAAGGCGATGGCAAGACGCTCAGCATCCGGGTACGGCTCTGGGAAACCCATGCGCGCGAACAGCTTGTGCGCATGCACCATGATGTCGTTAGCTGCTGGAGAGTGCAGCAACTCGTGGGTGTATCGCACCACGCGGCTCACAAGTGCCTCGGACATGGCTGCACAAAGAGATCAAAAGAAAAGTGTACCAGAGGTTGCGTGCTCAGCTTTAGAGCGTGCGTACGTCGGCGTGCGTATGCGCCAGATCTGCCTGAATGAGCGACACTTGGGTAAAGTATGTAAGGTATCAGCAGTGGGGAGCACGCAAAATATGGCTACGTGTACATGTACCCCTGAGTCAGGGATACACCGAGAGACCCCAGATCACATTTACCAATCAACGAGCTGAATTTGGTTTCCTACGAACAAGTTGATGCGGTGCAAGCTTGATGGGTAGATTTGCCCCCATTTTCAAGTCTTCTAAAACTGGTGGAAGGGAGGCCTCTGGTCTTTTGTTCGCAACAAAGGGCTCCGCTTATTTCCAAAATTCAAGCGCAAGTCTCCTTAACTGGTTAAAGCGACTGCGTTTTTCTCTTCACCATGGGTCTCTCTCAGGAACGTAAGCTCGAGTACTTTGACAAGCTCGAGTCTCTACTCGAGAACTACACCAAGATCTTCTTGGTCGGTGTGGACAATGTCGGCTCGGCTCAGATGCAGCAGATCCGTCTGGTGCTCCGTGGCCGCGCTGAAGTGCTCATGGGCAAGAACACGCTTATGCGTAAGGTGTTCAACAACTTCGTCAAGAAGAACCCTGGCCACCCGCTTGAGCTGTTCATCCCCCTGCTCAAGGGCAACGTCGGTTTCGTATTCACGAACGACGACCTGTCCGAGATCCGTGAGGTGCTCGAGTCGAACCGCGTGCCCGCCCCGGCCCGTGTCGGCTCCATTGCCCCGGTGGACGTCATTGTGCCCCCTGGACCCACGGGCGCAGACCCCGGTCAGACGTCGTTCTTCCAGGCCCTGCAGATCGCCACCAAGATTCAGAAGGGTCAGATTGAGATCGTCACGGAGGTGATGCTGACCCGCAAGGGCGAGAAGGTCGGTAACTCTGAGGCTGCTCTGCTGCAGAAGCTGGACATCAAGCCGTTCTCGTACGGTCTGGTGATCGAGCAGGTGTACGACAACGGTTCGATCTTTGACCCTGCCGTGCTGGACCTGACCGAGGCCGACCTCTGCGCCAAGTTTGTGGCTGGTCTGCGCAACGTGGCCGCCATGTCGCTGGAGCTTGGCATCCCCACGCTCGCCTCGATCCCTCACTCGATCGCCAACGCCTTCAAGGACCTGGTGGCCATTGCTGTGGAGTGCGAGGAGTTCTCGTTCGAGAAGGCCGAGCCTTACAAGGCCTTCCTGGCCGACCCGTCGGCTTTCGCCGTCGCTGCCCCCGCTGGTGGCGCCGCTGCCACGGAGGAGAAGAAGGTGGAGGCCGTTGAGGAGGAAGAGGAAGTCGACATGGGTGGAGGCATGGACATGTTCGGCGGCGGAGACGAGGACTACTAAGTGCAGTCACCATATTACCATGGATGGGTCTGGCGTCATGCAGATATCTGATATTTGTGTGGTGTCGAGCTACTGTAACACCTTCCAAGCTTAGCGTTTCTAATTGAAACCCAACGAAAAGAGACTGTGCTTTTTTTGGAAACCTTCAGTTTTACCTTCCTCTTGTCAGCCTTCCCATTTCTAAATTGTCCAACTTGTTCGTCCACAACCTCTCAAATCAAATCGCACTTTGGCGCATTTTGAAAGCTGGTAAATTCAAATTTAAATCGAAAATTCACGTTTCGCGGCGCAGTATTCCATTATCCTACATCCCCTGAGGATGAACGTGCGTCTACCCTACCACGCTCTTGCTCTGTATCCATGGCCGTCCTCTCACCTATTTCTCTCTTATACCTGCAGTCAGACGATGCGACTCTCAGTGGTCGACGGCGTGGCTGCAACTGCAAGAAGTCCGGCTGTCTAAAGCTCTATTGCGAGTGTTTTGCAGCCGGTGGACGCTGTAGCGAGCGCTGCCAGTGCGTGAGCTGCAAGAACCACGAGAACAACCAAGGAGAGATCACTCAGGCCATCCAAGCCATCGAGAAGCGCACACAGAAGAGCTTCCGTCCGGTCTCCAGAGCCTCCGAGCCACAAACTAGAGCAGATCCAGCGAATCAAGCCGCTCGAGGCGCCATGAGCAACAACGAGACACCCGCGACGTTCCCTACAGAAAGGGAAGCTGCCGTGGCAATGGCCGGTACCTCACCCAAGCCTGTATGTGCCTGTGCAGATGGCAACTGCACCAGTGACTGTCCGTGCTTGAGTTTATTTGGATCTTGCTCTCCTCGATGTCAATGCAAAGGATGTCAAGTGCAGACTCAACCGGAGCGAACCAAGGGATGTAGTTGCAAGAAATCTAACTGCTTAAAGCTATACTGCGAGTGCTTGGCAGCGCAACGTATGTGCGACCATCGCTGCAACTGCGAAGGGTGCAAGAACTGCTCCGAGACGTTGGCGGAACGAGAAAGAGCTGTAGCCGCCATTTTAGATAGAAACCCATTGGCATTCCAGCCGAAAGTTGCCAGTGGATCGAGTCAGCATCTCCGAGGCTGCAATTGCCGTAAAAGTGGCTGTATGAAAAATTACTGCGAGTGTCATCAAGCTGGAGTGGCCTGCACGTCGCGATGTGCGTGTCACCAGTGCCGCAACACAGAGACGTTCGTGTCCGCCAAGAAAATGCTAGTATTTGCAGGTGTCAGTGCAGACGACAACGACCTACGCGTCACCATTCGACCATCACAACGGAAGCTTGTGAAGCGACCTAAGAAGTCGGAGACACAGAGCGGTATGCTTACACCAACTAATGCCTCAACACAGCGGCCGTCGGCATTGGAATTACTGTCAAGAAGTGCGCCAGCGGCACCTTCCAAGCTTCATCACCATGAGGATTCGGCAATGGGGATTGCCCCAACCACGCCGACAAAGCGGCCATCCAGCTACTTGGATCTCGTCCCAGGGGTTGTGACTCCAACATTTGCCAAGAGGAAATATACCCGACGAAGCTTCAGCCAACTGCAATTCATGGAGCGAATCCAAGAGCTAGCAGCTCCGACAGTAGAGCTGCCGAACGTCGAGGATACAGTCACGAACGCATACGACGCCAGGAATACTGAAGGAGTCGGTGACCCGGAGCTTACGATTCTCAGTCGATCACTTCTACACACTGCCATGGCAGTGGAATTCGCAGAGGAGAAGGAGACTGCTCCACCAGTCGACCAGCAGTCAAGGACAAGCAAACCTCAGCGTGTTCCTGGTTCCAGTGACGCTCGGAAAGCGCTGTCTCCCACTGCTGCTGGCCTGTTCTGTGAAGAAGAGTACAGTGAGGCTGCTGCCGATGACTATACGTCGACTACGAACGGAAATGGAGCATCATATAACTCACATACGAATGACCACGAAGGCAAGTACAAGGAAACAAATCTAAGCGTCATGCAAGAGCGCGCTGTGCTTCAAGAGTTTAGCGTGTGGCTGCGAAATCTGGCCGCGAGCTTATCTCAATAGACAAACGGACAACGCTCTTTTGGCATGTTTGCCACATTCTATATCGACATTTTAGCATTGTGTTCACAGCGTGGAGTCGTTGATGCCTTCACGCTTGTAGATGTGCTTGATGGCTTCGTACACACCGTCGACAGTCACATCAGGTTCATGCTCCGGGTCCTTCGAGCCATCGTAAATACCCGTGCGAACGAGAATGGACGTCCAGTCATCGCCAGCGTTGTTCGCTCCTTGAATGTCGGACAAGGGGTTGTCACCAATACCGTACATATGCTTGAGTGGCTCAGACTGTCCCGAAATCGAGTTGAGGAGACATTCCGCGTAGCTGTGAAGGCACAGGAAACGTAAGTAAACCATAAAGACAATATAGACTCATTTAATAGTACGCACTTGTACGTGACATTGTGAGGCTTGCCGTAGTTCGTCACCTCCAACTTGCGTCCAGTCAGGTCTTCATACAGCAGTTTTAAGCATCTCGTGAACGCTCCTGGATGATGCAAAGACATGTTAGTACTCTAAGGTGATCGAACAACTCAAGCAATAGCCATGTACAGTACCTTGGGCGAATCTGGGGAACGGATATGCTCCACTGAAGACGAAGTCGTCGTTGCTTACGAACAACGGCGTCTGTTTGCCCGAAGGATTTCCACTTCCAGGCGGGTCACCTCCAATTAGCACGTCCACTGCGACCTGAATTTCAGGCGCCCAATTGGTCGGATCGTGCATCACAATGATAGCCTCGATAGGGTCTTCGTAGTGTGGTGCCGGTCTGTTCATCATGGAATCTAAGAGTCCATTACCACGATACCTTAATAAAATTTACTCGCACGTACGTTTGTTCGTAATGGATGAACGGATACTGAGTTGGGTGGTGATGCAGCAAGTTTTCTACGCTCACAACCTTCTTGAACCCGTAGCACTTGGCCTACAACGACACAATACGCTAAGCATATCACCAAATTACGTGCCAACAATTAGATACAATGTAACGTACCACGTGCCAGACATCGTGTGAGCCCATAATGAGCACTCGTTTGTCTCCATACGTCTTGGCGATCTCGCGCATGGGCGTGTGCGAGAGAATCATGTGCGCTGGGTCGATGGCCAAGTCCAGAATGTTGCTGAGATTCTCCGCTTTCTTCTTCTCCATGCAGCCGCCGCCGTTGGTCAGAAAAATGTGCGGTACATTGTTCGCTCGCAGACTCTGCAGCACTCGCTTTGCCTTGGGTAATTCGTGGCCGCCACTAGCAACAACATCAGAATATTAGGAAGAATTAGGACATGTATCATCTCGTTGAACTCCAAATTTCTACCGGATCAAGACGCCATCAATGTCAAACGCGATACCAAACGACGGAGCAAACGCCACAGTATTTGACGCAGTAGACGTCACAGAGAACGCGCGGCTGTAGCGACTCGAGAGCGAACGCACGAGGCCAGAGCTCCACATCCTCCGACCCAGTTTTGCGTACGTCAGCTTTGTAATCAATGTCCACCACACCATAAAGACATTCTAGCGAGGGATTGCTGTTAATGCCATTTGAGCTCCTCCACCAGATACCACGATGGAGCTGGTGATCGGGTGCGTGGGCAAGCCCAGCGCCGGCAAGTCGACGTTTTTCAACGCCGTGACAGACGGCAAGGCGAAGGTGGGCAACTTCCCCTTCACGACTATCGAGCCAAATGAAGGAATCACGTACTACATGACTCCATGTCCGTGTCTGGACAAGAACAAGACGTCGATGTGCGCTCCACGCTACGGTAAATGCGAGCAGGGCACTCGCTACATCCCTGTGAAGCTTCTGGACATTGCTGGTTTGATCCCTGGTGCGTCAGAGGGCGCAGGACTGGGCAACAAGTTCCTAGACGACCTGCGTCATGCCCAAGTGCTCATGCATATCATCGATGTGTCTGGCCACACCAACGAAAAGGGCGAGGAGACTGTAGGATACGACCCCATTAACGACGCCGATTGGTTAGATACAGAAATCCACCAATGGGTGTTCTCTAATTTATGGAAACGCTGGACATCCATCGCCAGACGACATAAAGCCACGAAGAGCAGTCTGCAGACCACCTTTGTCGGCCAATTATCGGGTTACGGAGCCACGCCTTCGTTAGTTAGTAAAGTATTGGATCGTATGGGCTTGAAGGAGCCGCTAGATCTGTCGACATGGGGAGAGGAGGAGGTACACAATTTGGTGAAGATCTTCCTGGACATTCGCTTCCCCACGGTACTAGTGCTCAACAAGGCCGATCAGGGCGATGACACGGACCGCAACATTGAAAAGATCGTCGAGAAATACGGCAGTGACCGCTGCTTTGTGGCTAGTGCAGCTGCGGAGTGTATCCTACGAGCCGCTACCAAGCAGCGCTTCATTCGCTACGAACCAGGATCCATGTTCTACTCGACGTTAGAAGATGACGACGAGGAGCAGGCCAAGGTTGATGCTGAGAAAGGGCTGGGTCCTCTAAAGCCGATTGAGAAAAAGATCCACAGACGTCTGGAACGAATCTCCGACATGGTGTTGTTCCGTTACGGAAGCTCCGGCGTTCGTGCAGCCATCAATGCTGCAGTGGAGTTAGCGGACGTGGTCGTCGTGTACCCTGTCAAATCGTTGAAGAGCTTTGCCACCAACACGACACCAGTAGCCACCAACAAGGGCATCTTCGCCGACGTTGTGATCGTTAAACGCGGCACCACAATCAAGGAGTTGGCGCTCCGAGTCTCGCAGTTCTTGGGCTCCAATCTCGCGTACGCCGAAGGCGAAGACGGTCGGAGACGCGCTGAAGACGAACCCATTACCAGCAGTAACCTGATCATCAAGTTCACTACAACCATCGCGTCCGCCACTCACGCGCCATCAGCAAACTCTGCACCAGACAAAGAAGGCAAGAAAGGCGCCAAGAAAAGTGGCAAAGCAGGAACAGCTCCCAGTGTGGAGGAATGAGAACGTATAGAGAAATAGCACACGTGAGGTTTTAAAAGGCAAATGAACACGTTTGAGACCTGTCCTTTTTTAAAGACGGAAAGGTTTGAAGAAAGACAAAGGTGTGAGTGCTTCGAGTCTCTTGGAGTCAAGAGAGGGAGACACGGTCCTAGCTTCGATCAGACAACTAGGCACTGCACGTGACTTGAGCTTGAGGAAGTCCCTGTGAGGGCACACCGCTGGTCTGCGCCACGAGGCCAAAACTGCCAGAGATGAAGAGACGACCCAGACCCATCGACACCGAGTCGAGTTCCTCGTCGCTCATGATGGCGCCGGCCAGTTCCGCCTCCGGAGAGAAGATGTACACGCCCTTGTAGCACACCACGTATACGTAGCCATTGTCGTCCACCTTGATGCCCTTGGCGTATCCAGCATCCGTCTCGAGTTCCGGATGCGCCGTGAAGTTGAAGAAGACGCTCGAGTTGCTGACTGTACCGTCGTCCGCCATAATGTAGCTCTTAATGTACGAGTTGCCCTTCTGCGAGTTGGTGATGTACATGATATCCTGGGCCGGAGAGAAGGCAATCTTATTGGGACGCGTCATATCACAGTCCACCAGCTCCACCGACTGGCCCGTGCCGTTCCGCAGCATGTAGACGCCGTTAAAGGGGATCTCACGCAGCGGCGACTTGTCCAGCGTATCACCGTCAAAGTCCGCGTCACTGGTAGCCAGACCGAAGGGACTGTCCGTGAAGTACAAGATGCCGTTGTTGGCGTACTCAGCGTACGTGGGACTGTTGAATTTCTTGCCGCGATAAGTGGAAATGGCGTCCACGACTTGACCCTGACAGGCGTTGTCCACTGACTTGTAGTTGAGCACACCAAGAGTACGACCGCCAGTGCGTGCAATGACGATACGGTCGCTGTTAGGAGAGACCGTGATGCCACCGCAGCCCTTGTAGTACACGTTGTCGCAGCCATCCGGGTGGTTCTGGAGCGAGCAGCCAGTCTGGTAAGCAGACACAGTGAGCGTCGTGGTGGCCGAGCAGACGCCGTCCACGTCCACGTCGATCTCGGCAGTCGAACTGGACGTGTTGGTGACGGTAGCGTCCGGGACGTCCTCAGCGCTCCACTTCCAGATGGCATTGCCCTCGATATCGCAGAACAAAACGTCGATGTTGGACGTGTCCGAGCTGCCACTCGACAGATAACGACGCGTCGGACTCGTGTATCCGCTGATGACAGTCGGAGAAGTGTATGCAGCGGCGGCAGACGAGCTGGACGAGCTGCTAGCCGATGACGACTGCACGACCGTTTGAATCGTGCCGGTCTGGCGCTTGAGCGAGTCTACGTTCGACGACAGCGCCGAGTTGTACGTCGTCGACCAGAAGGACGAGCCGGACGCGGTGCTGGTCGTTGAAGACGTCGACGTCGCCGACAAGGTGCCGCCACTGGATGTGGAAGTGCCGCCGGACGTAGATGTACCGCTAGACGTGGTTCCACCAGAAGTAGAAGTGCCACCCGTGGTAGACGTTCCACCAGACGTGGTTCCGCCCGAAGTGGATGTACCGCTCGTGCCAGAGGTACCTGACGTTCCCGATGTGCCTGATGTGCCCGACGTTCCGCTCGTAGACGTACCCGACGTGCCACCACTGGTCGATGTGCCGCCGCTAGTTGATGTGCCGCCGCCGGTAGATGTGCCGCCGGTTGTCGATGTGCCGCCGGTTGTCGAAGTGCCGCTGCTGGTCGATGTGCCACCGGAAGTAGAAGTGCCACCACTAGTCGATGTGCCACCGCTGGTGCCTGAAGTTGTTCCGGTGCCCGACTCGTCACCGACGTTTGTTCCCGACCCTGAGGCCGACGTCGAGGACAGTAGCTTCTTGGCCTTCTCCTGGATACTGGGGAACACGTTCTCCTCGAAGTACGCGAGCTGTTTGGCTTCCGTTGAGCCCCAGGCCGCAGCCCTCTCCGGATATAGTTTCTTGTACAGCTTAAAGAGCGCTGTGGCTTCCTCTGTCGTGTCGGCGGCGGCCATCAGGTACCGCGCCGCGTGGTCCTCGAATAAATCGACGCTCAGCAGCCTCCGGCCGTTCTGCACCTGTGCGGACGCCATGAGCGTCTCCTCAAGATCCATAAGCGCACGCTCGTTCGCAGGAGCGGCCTGGACAGCAGCCAGAGCCACCGCCGCGAGGAGCAGCAAGCGCATGCACCTCATTCTTTCTGGGTCAGAGCGAGAAGATAGTAAGGTATGTAGCGAACGACGGTCCCGAATTAGTGGGGCTTTCGCTGGATCAAGCCTTTTGCTTTGTGACTTCGTGACAGGAGCTGGCGAGCGAGAGCGAGTTTCTATCTTAAGTTCGATTATCGACCTACCCCTTGACCTTGCATCTGCAATCGCGCGCAGAAGGTGGCCAAAGCAAAATTAAGCCAGCTGATCGCGTTTGGCAGGTGTTTCCTCCGGCAAACACACTGCCAGTGAGCGTCCAGTGCTGCGCATTTCGAAAGAGGTGCCAGTGGAGACCGAAGGTTCTGGTGGAAGACTAATGTGAGGCGGGGATTAACTCGACGAGGGTGGAACATCATGTCCAGTGGGTACACTCCAATAGGATACCCGCTAAAGTCGATGCGAAGTGGTTTTAAAGGGTAGCTGTCACTCACAGGTTATACCACTTGATTTTTAAGGTGCAAAATTTCAATTGGAGAAAATATCCGGCAAGTTTGATAGTGAGACCAGAATGCAGTCGTCACTGGGACGGTCAACGTGGCGCCGCGAATTCCAACCGCTGAGGTCTCAGGACAGGAAACGTCCTTAAAAGCTCATTCGGTTTAGCTGTGTACATCTATAATGGTCGCACCGGGTTCATTTTCGACTCGAATACCATTACGGGACCTGAACCCACTTCTGGTGGGACTCCAACTGCGAGAAAGAACCAATCCGAATAATGTTTTGGCCACAAAAACGTTGTGGTGTCGGACTCTAAGTGATGCACACGTATTGTAGTACGTGACGTACCGCGCTGTGCATGTACAATGGTCTCCGCTCCAGCGTTTCATCGTATCGGCAGCGGCGATAGCACATGGCGTAAGGTTGTTGGGAATGATTATCGATGGGCTAATTGCTGAGTTGGAATCCGAGTCGGAGTCTCCGACCGATTCTCGAAGGCAGACTCCACGGGTCACGATTGATATCTGAACTCAGCTTCAGGTGGCCATATTGGTGGCGGATAGAATACTGCAAAAACGCTGCGGAGCTATTCCACCTACATGTACTTTGTTGCGATGAGTATTATTAACGTGTTTTAATACCTAGTTGGTACTTTCAATGTACTTCATGTTTGTACAGTCAATTTGCCCATTTTGCTTCATTTTGAGCAGAAACTCACGGTTGGCAGGCTGCAGCCAATCAGATTCACGGAACGTTGACAGGTTGCTAGCCTCCACAAAACAAGTACCGTATATGACAGAAAATGACACTCGCCAAAATATTTTTTGTTGCCCTTTTTATGAACAAAATGACAAAAATAAGCATTTTAAGTGTTTTGGGATGACATCAATTCATTTTCATAAAAATAAGATGACAAAATCCTCGGAGCATTTTCACCATCTCCGTGTGTTCTTGAACGGTTATTAAAATGCTGCTTTCTCCAGCCTGGAGTCCAAGCTCTCTGTCTTCAACGTTATAGTAAATATAGATGCAGACTCCAAGTGCAAGTAACGTGCGACTTAGATAAAACCCACTGTACATTGAGATGAATGAGTTATAGACACTCCCAGCTGGGTATCCTTGCAGTTACAGTAGCAAGTGCTAGGTGCTTTGCTTTGCGACACCGCTGAAAGCAAGCAGGAGTCTCACCTGCCTGTTGTTTTACCACTTTTGCGTTTTGCTACCACCTGAACGTATTCTACCAATGCCACGATCAGCTCAAAGTTCAACACTCCCCAACGGCGGATGGAAAGATATGAAGACTCACAGAATCGCCATCCACAAGGGCTTCGTGCCCGACAGTGGCTCGTTGGTGCCCAATGAACTACATGAGCTAATTTTCCTAGGCGCTGATGTTGTCGGCAATTGCCTTTTTCGGTGTGTCGAAGAGAGTGGACTACTCGCAGGAGCATGGAGTCATGCTATCATTCGCAGTGAACTTTGCAGGTTCACGACATCGATTGATCCAGACTTTGCAAAGCTGGTACACCAAGCTACTGGCAATGAGCGTGTACCTCTTGAAGTATATCTACAAACTACATTAAAAGTTGAAGGGAAGTGGGCAGAATTGTTCAAGCTGATCTTGGTGCTGAAGCACCATAGTCTCGTTATCGAACGCAACGAGAAAATGACTGTGTTCCATACCGCAAACTTTGTGCGGTCGATACTACAGCTCTCAATACGCGGCCACCAACATTGCCTGTACGTCTATCACCATCAGTGCGGTTCTCCGACAGTACCAGGACCGGTTAGTACTCTGAATCACATCTGTCGGTTAATTTCGGTGTCAATGTTGACAAATCGGAAGCATCAGCAGATTGATCCAGCTTTGACCTATCGTCCACCAAACACTTCCAACTCCGAGCCGACGAAAAAGAAGCAATCAACACTGGCATCATTATTTCGGATTACCACTCGTAAACGAGATCGTACTATTGTCAAGACTGAAAAGGACGCTGTGACAAAAAAACAAGCAAAAAAGAGACAAAATTGTTGCGGATATTCAGATTAATGAGCGCGAAAGGAAACGGTTGCACAAATTTCGTCTGGATTGTGACAAATTGGCAGATGTTCAAGCTAAGCTCGACGTGATGTTAGTAGTGACGAAGCTGGTGGCTTTAGTGGAGCGGTCCGAGCGGATCGATCGTCTACAAACTGACGTAAAGAGTGGGAGCACAGCTGAAGCTCACATAGTGAAACCTCAGCGAACATGGAGATAGCGTGCGCTCGTGGTATGCTACTTGTTGCATCCTTTGCTGGGAAACGGTGACTATCCGAAAACTAGCGATGTTTGTTCCGTCTTTTTCAACACTTTAAAGCCCTGGGTTGTCCGAGCTACGTTTGTTCAGAAATGGATTGCTTTCGCTAATGGATTCTCTCTATCGGATATTATTAGCAGTATTCCACAATCATTTCGCAGCTTTCATGCTGCAATTCTTGAGTCTTTACCTTTCCGGAACGTAGCACTACAACTATGGGTGAAGCAGCTTTCAAAGTATTCGCGAAAGCCTTTTGAAGCATCTACTTCGGCTCCGCCAATGAATTTTGTAGCGCTCAACCAAATGAAAGACGTCTCAGTACAACAGTGCTACGCGACAGCTACGCGAGCCCAGAATACGGCATTTTTTAGTGTAAAACGCAAGAGTTTTGGATCTGTCCGCCCGGTGAAGTACAAGGATGCGGTCGATTTTGTTGAATCCACTGTCGCGACTAGATGGGACGATGTCAACCCCGTCTCACGAAAGGAGCTTTACCGTATCCTGGTACGGCACTTCGATCCCACGAGTGTTTTTAGTTTTGCAGCGCAAGTTATGCGCGGTAAAAATTTCCCGAACAGCATGCACAAATTCGTCGAGCGAACCCTTGACCGGATAGGCTTCACGGAACGTAAAGCCTCTATTTCTCAAAAAGTCCCAGCGAATTGGAAGAATCTTGCTATCGCAGGGGCAAAGCGATGTCCGCAGCAATTTATTGAAGAAGGAGTTGAAGCAATATTAGCCGCTGACGAAGCTTTTATTCTATTTCACGAGACGGACACGTCATTGATAACACCGGTCGGAGTAAAACGCGTTGGCACGGCACCAAAAAAGGATGTAAACGACGGCTGCACACTAATGGTAACGATGGACATGGCGGCTTCTCGACTCACACAGCATTTGTCACATTTCGAGGGACGTTTGGTGGTACACTGATGCGGAAATGGGCGTCGTACAGTACGTCTTCGGTGTATTTTACAGAAAAGCACTGGCAAACTAGCGAAAGCTGCATTCTGCACAAAGCAGCCTACGCCAACTGTACCGCAGCCTGAAGACGATCGGGTTGATTTGGGATATGGCAACCAGTCATGTCTCCGATCGAGTAGCAAAATTTATCGAGGCTACAAACCAAACAAATACACCACGCATCATAGTGAAATACTTGGACGCCGGGTTGACGTCAATTTATCAACTACCAGATGTTATAAATAATCGACCACTGAAACGGCAAGTCAGGCGAGCGTACCAGGAGCTATTGCTCCGGCGTGACAGTCCTTTCATTGCAGGAGATTGTTTGACTGTTTCAAGAGAAGAACTGGTCGGAATTATCGAGTCAGCCTATGCGAGCATCAACATCGACAACATTGCCAACATATATATTCAGCGATCGCTTAATATCTGTGAGCTAAGCCCGTGGGCCAGTGGAGGGGACCTGAGTTCATTTCACGAGCACTTAGAGAAGCTCACCACTGATTCAATCTACAGCGCATTGCTGTATGAACAGTGCGATAAAGATTTAGACGCGAAAATGACCACAAACCAGTAGATAAGCGTTCAATCGGACGATTCAGGGCATGACATATTAAAGCATTTTTAGCGCATTTCAATGACACTAAGCGACACTTTCAGTGCTGTGCGATGACAGCATTTTCGGGCCGTGCCCCAAGTGTGCTTTTCTGTCATCTACAGTATTGCAGGGGTTCAGATTTGCCGATAAAAATGACAGGAAACCTATTGGCTGGTAAATATGCAAAACATTCGAATAGTGAAAACCACTTTTATTGTGACTTTCTTTCTTTACGGCTGATCAGAGTTGAAATACTACCTTTTTCTGATCATTATTAGGGCTAATACTTTGAGTCACTCCAAAAATTGAGTGGATGTGGTGAGGGCAAAATAATGTTGCTTGGACACGAAGTCGGAAACAGCATTATTCCACATACTGTAAAACATTTGTATAGCCGGATAGGGTAGTTTTACATACTTACAGAAAAATGCACTGCCAAGGTAAAAAACCTCATTATAATTAAAAAAAAAAGCTGCACCTGCATTACTCATTTCGCTTCGGCATCATCTTCACTGTCTCTCAAACATGTCGTCTGAGTCACTAGCAGCGTCTTCAACAGCATTGAGGCGTTCCAACTCTTCCACTAATTTATTTACTGGCTCCACACTCGTCGGTGTTTCTGTATCATCAGGCTCATCGGGATTATCACCTGCGCCCCGCAAACCCACTTTTAATGACGTGAGGACCCAAATTCTTCCAAGTTTTCATGATCCACATAATAACATCTCGTCGACTGGGAGGAATAAGTTTAAATGTAGTTGGATCTTCCTTCTTGTGGTGCACTAGTTGCGACGTCAATTCTACCACTTTCATTCACTTCGAAGTCGCTGCTTAAATGGTTGGAGCCATGACACATCTGCAGGTTGGCAGACATAGATCAGTCCAGGGGGCACTCGCATTCAATGGACATTGAGCATGGCAGCATGTTCCTTTACCTCCTCGGTCTAATGGGCGGAAAAATCGTCCCACAAAAGTAAAACAGGCTCATTTTCAGTACGATCAGCAAAATGAAAATCCAAAAAGCGAATTGATAAATCTGAAGTCCACCACGCATTCTGGCTGCCAAAAATTTTCGCGTCAAATTCACGAGAAAAAGCAGATATCTCAGGCCATAGCGTATTAAACCCGTTCTGAACGATGTGATTCTACACAATTTTGTGCCCTTGGGTCGATGGCTGAGCTTTTAAGGCGTATATTGCTTGCCCGAAGAGTAACCTAAGAACACACCGGCGAGGCGCTCTTTGTCCTTGCCTTCACATCGTACCCAGACCGTCTTAGCATCCTTTTCATTGATAGTATGCTTCGGCAAATACTCAAAACACACTCCACTCTGGTCTGAGCTGTACACTTTATCGACACCAAGCTCCTCTTTCACTTAGGCGACATTCTTCCAAAATTATTTTAGCGTATGTCTTCATATACGCCGGCTTCTTCTGTCCCTGCCTCGTCTTGGCACGAATTCGCAGCCCATGGCGCTTAAAAAACCCGGTTTGCCACACCCAGCTACCACAAAAAACCAGGTGCTACACCTTCATCTTCGGCTATGGCCTGTGCCTTCAGCTGCAGCATCAATCGTGACACTGGGGTTAGCTATTTTTGGGGTCGTGTACGGGTAGGGCCTGATAATTGGGTCAGGCGGGTTTCCTGACGGCCCTACCAAACACAGGACCAATTGCTAAGCTACATATTGAAGTGAAAGATACGAAGCTAAGCAGTTGGGTTAGAATGCTTAGACCACGATGGTCTGCGCGGCACGAGGTTGGTCGGCTTCAGTGTCGCCTTCATCGGCATCACTGTCATTGCTCATCACATCTGCGCCCAAATTGGTAGCAGCAGCGTCCTCTTCGCTGCTAGTAGCAGAGACGCCCTCGTTGTCATCATCACTGTCGACATCTACAGCCTCGTCATCTTCTTCACTGCTCGATTCTTCTTCTTCTGTAGGAAGATCCTGTTGGAAATGGAACCTGACCCAATAATCAGGCCTGACCTGTATACGACCCCGTTAAAATTCTACCGACACTGGGATGCCCTCTTCGCGCAACGAGAGCACCCACTCTTTCAGAGCCTCTTCCCCCGCTGTTGAAATAGTCGTTGCAGTGCCAACTTTCCGGATTACGTTTAGCTCAGCTTTCACTGACGACGAACACACGGACTCAATGCGCTCTCGGTCTTTCAGTCATTCATAAATTTGTTTTTGTTTATTTTCACGCTTTTGTTGTACAAGGTGTTGGTAGAGCTTTTCCAGTGTAGGCTGTATTCCGTTGATGTCATGAAAGGTAACTACCTCAAGCCTCTTCTGGTACGTTTTTAATTCTCGCTGGTATCCACTGGCTTGTCGGCCGCCTCCCTATGGCTTTCGTCCTCGTGGCATCGCTGTTGAAGAGTCAGGTGAAATGTGGGAGAGTGGGTACAGATTGATTACAGAGTGCGCTCGAAAATAAGTAAAACAAGTTCTGCAAATCTCTCACCGGAAGGTTTTTCTCGCGAAATGCGTTAATATGATTGACTTAGCGAGTGTCCACTTAAAGATAGTGTCCGGTCGTACAAATGTTATACAGTACTACGTGCGCTGCTTTGGCCTGGGAGGACAGTTGATTATTTGTGTTCGTCTTAAAAAAAATAGAATAAAGCTGAAGTGCTACTAGTAATACAAGTTTTTGAATTTTAGAAATAAAAAAACGAAGTAATTTTTAGCGTTGCTGCAAGCAAGAAAAGAATGACCCAAAGTGCAGCGAGAGAGACGACTATTGCTTGATAAACATCGAGAAAAGGCTAGCTGCTGCAGCATGTTCAGCCAAGACAAGTGGGTTCAAGCGAAAGCAACAAGAATCGCTATTGAGCCAACTTGCTGAAAGTATACTGGATAAGGTGGCGTAGACGAGTGACCAGATGGAGACATGACGACCCCGTGATAATTATACAAAGCATTCAAAGATTGCGCTAGCTTAGAGCAACTGTACCTGCAGTGAAATCGCATAAAGTGATTAGTTGAAGTTAATGGCGATTTATATGCATAATATGCTGAGGCTGCGTCAAACAAAATGATACTTATGAGTCATTTAGAGTTATCGAGATATTCGAGCTTAAAGTTGGCCAATTGATTTTCGCACTTAACCGAACAGTGACATTTATTGTAAACTTCCATAGAAAAAACTGTAAAATTACACTTATTCAATTGCTTTTAACAAGAGCTTTTAAATAACTTTGAATTTTTTTAAAGTGAAAAAATAGTATCGTCATTTCGAGGGCCTATAAATGGAGATAATATTTTTGAGCGACCACAACTTCTTCAGTTTTAAGCATTCTGTAGCTTATAAGGGATATAAAGATAGAGGAGACGCCCCACTTTCGTTTAGAGTGCTTAAATCGCGATTCGTACTTGGGTTCTTAAGTATCATTTTGCTTGACGCAGCCTCAAATGGAGGAGGGATCAACCTAGGTGGTCATTCAAGAAGCGGTCGCGATATTCATCGTGCTGACAATGAGGCAGGCAAGCTCCTTAAAGGTGCTGTATACACAGCAATATCGCTACTAACCGTCGAATTATTGCTACCGTAGTACTTCGTAGTATTTCTTTTCTCCACTTGTGTACGGACTTTGGTGATTAATCCGTCTGAGTTTTACCACTGCCGTATACTGCATAAACGCAAAAACGATGACCATTTGTGCTTTTCCGTAAATTATCTTGTAGTTTCAAAAAGTTGTGGCTGCATATGGCTGCATATTATGGCTACATAGAACATCCCATAAATATTCTATACGGCATTATCATCACCGGGGTCCGGACCGGGGCCGATGATGCATGTACATAGCAGGTGAATTAAGTTCAGTTATAAGCCATGTGTAGGGTAGAGTAAGCAGCTATCAGTCTGTCTGGTCTTCTGTATTATGATAGGCCAACAAGCCGACCAGCGCCCCTCGACCATTTCAAGACGAAAGAAGAAGAGCGATATCACAGGAATCCAGGTACAGATCATGGCCGCAGAAGCAAGGATGTCCGTGGAGATGTAGGAGTCTATACAAAGGACGTACGCAAAGGCAAAGGAGTTAAGACCCAAGAATACAACCCGTTCCTACGACAAGCCGTAGCAGGAGTTTCTCGAGTGGTGTACGAACAAGGGTAGCTCATTTAACGACTTATCTCGCTTCACCGTGACGGGTGAAAAACTACATCTCTTTCTGGAAGAGTGCGTCATTGGTAGACGTAAGCATCAGAAAAGTGCTACGAAACAAGCCTATAGGGTGGAGACAATTGGCCGCGCATCTGTAAACCTTTACGTTGCAGCCATGGTTGATATGTGGAAACAACAAGTCCAGGCCGGAATCAATAGTTATTCTTCACCACGTAACGCTGCAGTGACATCGCTGCTAAAATTGACCCAGTTTGAAGAAGACAAGCGCAAACGAAAGAATTTTGAGGACCGAGGAGCTGATACATTACTGGATGGATATACGACTACTGAACAAATCCAGCAAATTGCTAGGTACTTTTGGGCGATGTCACGTGAGGCAGGAGCGAACTTACGGAATCTTTTGGCGTTTCTCGTGAGCCATTATGCTCTAATGAGAGGTAAGTCCGCCCGGATGCCAGAATTGGCTGACTTACATTCAATCATGTTGGGGAACGAGGGCTATAGTCCGTGTCGAGCCATAGTTATGGTGATGCGTCAAGGTAAAACAAATCAAGTGGGTCGCATTGAAGTTGGTGCTTGTATGCGCAACAAGAATGTGGAGATCTGTCCCCACGGGTTGTTGGGTTTGTATTTGTTTTGGCGTTGGCATGTGGATGAAGAGGCGTTTCCTGACTTCACCTCCTCGGATCGTATGTGCCATTGAAGCCCCAAAAACGAGGAAAAAATCCTAAGAAGATGATGTCGTATAAGATGCACAGAGAGGTGATTACAGCTGCATTGAAACTCGTTGGAATCCGTAGTAAGGCTAAAACCCATGTTGGGCGTGGGTCTGGATCTCGCATGGCAGATCTAGGTGGTGCAAGCGAATCTCAAATTAGACGTTTAGGTCGTTGGAATACTCAAGCGATGGAGAAAATGCTATCTCATGTCACTTCCACGGGAAGCTATGCGCACGCTTGCCGGTTTTGAGCCTTCCCGAGGGAACCTTTTTTGTTGCACGCGCGTCTGTGGAACCTCCTCGCGTTTAACAGAGCAAGATCTTTCCTCAGGTTGAGAAGTGGCAGCATGCAATTAGCGACGGTAAAGCTGAACAGTCCATTGCCGCTGGAGGTTTTCTAAAATTTCTTCAATATCTTCGCAAAGTTGTTCTACAGGATGCCGTCTTCTTACAAGATTTAACTCCACATCATCCCATGTGGCAGCACGATATTTTTTACCCGGACGAATTCTTGAAATTCAAAGGTGAAGCTCGAAAAACTATATCTACGATGGAAAAACCGGCTGATCAGAGGTTGCAAAAGGCGATGCCCATTCTGAAGGCCAAGCTGGATGATGCACATCAGGATCTAAAAACATCTATTGATCGCGTAGGTTCGACCTATTGCGCACGCTTCAGCCGCTTCGAGGAGGAACCGCTATACTTCAGGTCAAGCTGGTTTCCAATCCAGAGAACAGCGTTGCAGCATTTCCTAGTTGCAGCTCCGCTGTCACATCCTAGGCTCATAGTGACCAACCCTCAACGTCACATTATAAAATGCGTAGAGGTTTGGAGTCTGTCAAAGAGCTTTGGGAAGAATGGGATGTTGGTGCTGATGGGGGTACACCCGTAAGGGAGCTAGAAGAGCGCTACGGCACGAAGTGGTGCGACGCTGATGAAAGACGATTTTTCAATCGCCGTAGATCTGTTCTCAACTTTATTCAGCAATTATCTTGCGAAGCCCAGCGCTATACCGGAGCTGGGGCGGAAGTAGCAGCACAGTTGGCTGTGCAGTACCTGGATGACAGCCGTAAAATGCGGAGAAAGACGCTCAATTGGCTTTCCAAGAATATTGCTCTAATCCATGATGAAGTGATGAGCCGCCTGATTGCACGGATCTCACTGGATCAAACTGCTACCCGAACGTGCATCAATCGACGTGGACAACCTCTGTAATTGCCAGGATCCCTTTGACTGTCTGGGATCGTAAAGTGACCGCTACGGCGCAGTACCGCAGTGTATCAGCGCGGTATTTGGCGGCACCGCACAGTTACACCGCGGTATTTGGTGGTACCACAGTGTGACTGTGCGGTACCGCGGTATGACTGGACAAACGTACTCCATTCAAAAGTAGTTGCTGTATCTGATTTGGTTCGATGGACCTTTGACAAAAAGCAATTGAGGATATCAAATGCATACGCTGAGCTGTGAGCCTTCCGCATTGAGTTTGCATGATAAACTTTCGTGGGCCCCTAGCGTGCATGAAATTCTCAATTATCAAGACGCCCCAATGGTTCCTGCCAGACACAGGTAGCAGCAGATATTGGTATGACCAATTGAACAGCGCGACCAAATCTTTAAATAATCGCTGCTGCGTAACGGCCTTATGTGTGCGTCTAGCTTTCTCCATCAATACGTATAATCCCGATCCACAAAGACAAACTACCCCATTTACCCGAGGCACGTCGCGGTAAATAAAAAATCCAACGCAGTTTGAGTCAGTAAAGAATTTGCTTCTAAGCTGTTCAAATCGGACGGGAAGACGTGCACAGTTCGAGAATTTTCACTGTCCTCGAGATCTGTCCAAACTAGTATAGCGTCATTCTTTGGAAAGCGCTTCCTGAAAAACCGATGCGAAACAATTGTGTCAGCTTTGCCCACATTGGCATCTTCGAAAACGCTTACGTCAGAGTTGCTAGACTCATCACTCTCCATTTCTCCACCACTTAAAAATTCTGCATCGCTGTTACTTTCAACAGCAATCGCTTCACTCACATTTAGATCTTCATCACTGCCAGGCTCATTCCCACAATCATTGTCACCACTAGATGTATCACCACCAAGTGCAGCGGCGGATACATCAGCACTAACGTCACGGGCAGCTTCACCCAACGAATTTGATACTGAAGGGGGGCTACTCGGAGGAGTGACTGGAGGGGTCCTAAGCCGCTTGCGTCGGTGAACAGGTGCAACTTCATCAGGGGATGATGCTCGAGCCGGGGTCTCTAGAGCAACAGATGCATCACTCTCTGTCGCTGCCATCGCCGATTGGTGCTGTGCTGCAGAATTAACCAGGGTAATATTTGCAGGCAGACCTCCAATGTTTGGAAAAAGTCTTCCGGTTTCTCTTCTCCCATCCAATAAAGGTTTTCAAATGCTTTGTTGTCGTAGTTGCATAATTTTCTCTACCGTCATAAATACTTGCAAATATGCGGCTAGTTTCTGCTGCATCACGTACGTACTTCTCAAGAGATGTGTTTGCGTTGATAGCGCACGTCTGCATCTGGAGCAACGCATCATTTGCTTCATTCTCAGCGTACATGACCATTTGTGTCGCTGCACCCTTTACATGCATTACCGCTTCCGCAATAACGCTCAGAACCGACGCTCTTGCTTGCGCGGGCACCATCACCGCGATTTGACCTCCCAAACACTCCACTAATGCGGGCGAACGAGAAATAACTTGGTGAATGTCCTTCTGTTTCGTGGCGAGCGCCACCGCCGTCGTTTCCGCGTCAATCGCCGCTTGCAGCAGCTTTCTGCGTCGCCTCTCGAAGCCTCTGAGCTGCTCGCTGACCGACGGGTCGATCGGCATGTGTGCCCTGACCTGAGCTCCACTGACGCTGTTTTGGAGGAACTGAGGACCTTCGCCGTCGGCGCATATCGTTCTAGGGTAGCAGCTACGGTCTGTGCGACCATCTCGAAAGCCTGTAGGAGAGTCTTCAAGAGAAAAGCCGTCGTCGGGGTTTCCAAGTAGCACCTTTGCCGTTTTATAGGGGGCTCGTTAAGCCAGACATATTTGAGAGACCGCCCTGCACGACTACGAAGCCAGTTTTCAGCGGTCTTGTTAGCGCCTGGTTGCTCTTGTGCAACTTGCTGTTGTGCAAATGTTGCTGCTTTCTTGGAGATGCTCTCTCCATTGTCACTTGCGTACACCCAAAAGGCTCGGTGGCAACGCATCTCGGCTTGACTCCTGCGGGTGTGTGGTGTGTTGTTGCTCTGAGGCCTGGGGAAAAGAATGATTGCTATTGGTTAAAAGTCGGGCTGGACTGTTAATTCCCTCCGGTCCTCACACCCGCCAAAGACTTCAAAGACGGGGTTCCGGCGCCAGCCAAAGACAGGAACGATAACCCCTCATTATATATATGGTAAAACAAAATGCGCCGCATACAATCAGTATTCTATCACGTAGTATAGCTGGTCACGAACTGCACAAGTATCGTCGGGGGCTGCTCGGGGCTCGTGGGTACCGTGGCTGTGAGAGTGCTTCAGAGACGGCTTGGCGCCGCCGATCTTCTTTCAAGAGTCTCCAGGTTGTCTTGTGCAAAATGGTTATACCCTACAGAGCGTCTGTCCACTTTGATTAGTGAATACAGAGCCTGTAATCACAAAACTTGGCCGTAGGACATCTAAACCCAATGTCGTGCTACTTCATCGTGTTTTATCCCTATCACTACCCCGATAAAGCTCAAATAGTGTCAATAGTGAAAACGGTAGTGTATTTTGCTCCTTTTCACTACAGTGGTCACGGTAATGAATCTCATTAAAATTATTTTGTGTGGAGAAATTGTTTCATTTCACACAGCAATTAATCTCCGTGAGAGTATTAATGAACTCCCATTAAATAGTGTTTGGTAAAATAAATCTCATTGCTATTATTTTATGTAGCCCTGAAATTAATCTTACATTTACATGTCGGCATAAATTATACCAGAAGGTAGAGTTACAGTTAGAACAGAGGGTTGGAATAGAGATGTTGTGCTGCTGTCATATAACAGTGAGTTTGCCTTGTGAGCTGCTATGACTTAGGGGTAGGAGATTCACTGTCAAAACTGGTGAAGACAAAGCACAGTGATGCCTTGCTCACTGTACACGCAAATTACATACCATTCATGGCCCACGGACAGTAGCAGAAGCAAAAACGCCTTAATCTGACGCAGCGCCATGGAAGCAGGAGCAAGCACCCTCACTGACGAAGCTCTAGAAGCAACAGATAAAGATTGCGCTCCTGGGGGGGGACGTCGCGGACACCGATACAGCTGACGGAGCTCCTGGCGACGCGGCTGATGACTCCGCGCAGAAAAAGAGAAAGAAGGCCTTTCGCTTCCTTCCCTCCAGCGACATCATTCTGCTAAAGGAGGTGATCAAGCACACGCCACGGGCTGCTGGGCACGGCAAAACAGAGGCAGCATGGGGCAAGGTCGCCAGT
Organism: Phytophthora infestans T30-4; assembly: GCF_000142945.1. Classification (NCBI taxonomy): domain Eukaryota; phylum Oomycota; class Peronosporomycetes; order Peronosporales; family Peronosporaceae; genus Phytophthora; species Phytophthora infestans. Next base: position 171,050 of record NW_003303706.1, on the reverse strand, counting down.
GGGATGAAAGCAGCTCTGCCACTGTGCACTGCCGACGGCAAAGCGTGTCGTCGTCGCTTTTACACGCTCATGGAAATAGTCAAGCGAGAGGAGTTGGAGTCGTTAAGGGCATCAGGTACAGCAGAAGACTACGAAGAACGAGAGCAGCTACTTACAGACTGTTTTGAACTGGTACGATGTAATGTTGTGTTTCTTAATCTGCGTAAAGCCAATTCATTATCTTTCTTATATGTAGACAGAGGGACATGCACAACAAAAGGCAGACAAAACTGAAAAAGAAAAACGAGATGCTGAGCGCCGTGAAGCTGCAGCTGCTGACATAGTTCGTAGCGCCATGCAAGGCATGCGTAACAAACGAGCTCTCAGCTCAGACACTGAGTTAGCCACGCCATCTTCATTAAAAAAGAAAAAGCGGTCAAGTAACGGATGCATTGCTAGGTTTCCTCGAGGACCGCGCTTCATCGCGCAGCAATAGACACCCGTTGAAAGAGCGGCAACTACAAATTGACGAACGACGACTCGCGCTTGAAGAGCAGCGGCAACAGCAAGACAAGGACAAAACAGATAGAATGCTAGCGATGATGTCATCGCAGATGAGTCTTATGGTTCAGTTGATAGAAAAAAATATCCAAATAAAAAGTTGAGCTGCTTATTGAAGTCCTAAGTACTGTTCAACTGTTGGTGGTGTCATTGCAAAGAATGAAGATGTCTGGCTGCCACACAGGCAAGTGTGTACGTTTGCCAATAACGCACCAGCGACGTATATCTTTCCAATACGTTGCAGATAGAGCTTTTGATTTTTTGCAAAATCAACGAAAGCCCAGTAGCGAATAATTTTACCAAAGCTTTATTCAACGCTTACTCGAACCGAACTCATGCGCGCGTTAAACTCTTGTTCGTCTGCCGATAGCTGTGCGCCTTTATAGGGTGCAATAATGTGCTCTTGTCTACCGTAAGCAGGATCGCCATAGAAAACAAAATGTTTTTCATCAGCACGAAGAGATTCAGCGATCACCTCAAGCAATTTACTCTCATGAAGTATAAAAGCATCGTGGCGCGTGCCAGCATAAGGTCCGCTTAGATGAATTATGATGCCATCAGGAGCTATCACGGACTGATACTTTAGTGCGTGTTTTCTCTACGACAACAAACGAGTTTTAATTCCAAAGCCAAACATTCACATCTAGAAAGTCTCTGACCTTGTGTCCGTTGTACATGTAGCGCTGATTACGTGTGGGACGACAGGTTCCTCGTACTGTGCCATCGATAAACCCGACGCAAGTTTGCAGAGGGGCTCCTTTAGCATGCACGGCCTCGGCGTACGCCGAAAGTGTGTCAGCATTTAGTCGTGAGTGGTCGAATTCTAGGAGATAGTTGAATTTGTCGTAAATAAAGTCAGGAACGGCATTAGAAATGGACGAAATCGCAGTGGTATCACGTCCGAATAGGTCTTCTAAGTCGCCGAGCCGTACTGGGTAAGCCATTCGCCGTAGGAAGATACATAGCGCTCCAAGCGCTGCAACATTATATCGCTGTGTAGTAGGGAAAGGTTCAGGTAAACCAAAAAGCTGTACAAGCAGCATTATTTCGTCCTTGTCAAATCGGAACTTCTTGCGCCGGACTGGATCAGTCTGAGATCGTTCAAAATTGAGCCGGCAACGTGAAGGTCGATTGGCTTCGCGCATGAGGAGCACAGCGACCACAACATCATCATCTTCAGAGCTACTGCTCTCACTGTCCATTCCTTCCTGTTATTTTTGAAGGTGACAGCAGCACAAGGTTTTTCTAACGATCAATCCCCTTCAAATCGGATATCTCCTCACTGGGCAATTTCGCTGTTTTGTAACAGTTGCACAACCTCTCTAATGTCACTGGACTGTACAGTGACAGAGAGAATTATTTAAAAAAACATCATGAAATGAAGAAGGCTTAGACACAAGTACATGCAATCATATAATTTAGAGCCACAGCCAATTGGTACTTTTGTTGGTATTATAAAATAGATACAGTGAAATTTTACTTAAGTACGAACATCAGTGTTTACAGCCGAGCAACCCGAACCTGTTAATGCACCTTCAAAAAAAAGTTGCGCAACTTAAATTACGGTAATTTAAAAACGAACCGTAACCGTGGAACCGAACCGGGCGCTGAAAATCCCCCCCCAGCTCAAAATTTGCGAGCTTCCTGCCAACCGCCGCCAGAGCTTCCCAGAGCCTCCTGCCACCTCCGCTGATGCCTCCACTCAAGAAGAAGCGAAGGACTTCCCCTCTCGAGCACGCGGACGACTCCAGCGACGACAGCGAAGTGTTAGAGTCGACACAACCGTCATCTGCGTCAAAGCTACGGGTAAGGAATACGTGAAATGGAACTGAAGCTAGAGAGTTTGTTGCTAATGCTGTTTACGTTTATTAATGCTTTAGATCCTTCTTATGTTCCACTTGCAGTTGTTCCGAGTATTGTCGGAAGGACTTTTGCGTCGTGGCCGGATTTCTTCTCGTTTTGGGAGCAGTTTGAAAGGCAACATCTTGTTGTCTATCGCACGAGAGACTGCCAGACTACGAAAGGGTACAATAAGTCAAAGATAAATCACCCAGAGCGCCAGGTTCCTGAATCATTTGGCTACGCGTTTCGCAAATACGTTTGCACTCTCGGCTGCAAGCAGAAATCTCGGTCGACTGGAAAACGGGCTAAGCGAAAGGAACGATATCGCGCATGCAAAGCAATGTTTCGCGTCGGTGTTTTTCGTGCTAGTAGTGGTGACTTTTCAAGTAGTTCTAACTGGACCATTACAGTAACAAGTGAGCTTGGTTTTATCATTTCTTTTGTTTTTTTTCCAGTATATCACTATTCCGTATGTACATGTCAAACTAATATGAATCCTCGTTATTGTGTATTTGTAGAACACGTGCCACAACCATGTCAACACCGAGACGCTTTATACTGCTTTGAAGCAGTGCAAGGACCTGTTGAGCGAGTCAGTGTTGTCCATGCTGGACGCATTCGGGCAGACCAACACGGACACTAAGCAAATAGCCAGCGATGTTGCTGACACGACTGGTACGTCCTATTATCTTGCTTACAGTTGTTGGTAGCCATTCGTAACGTGTACCGCTGCTGGAATACGACACAGGTCTTCCAATCTCTACGCAACAAGTGCGTAACCCCATGAATGCTCGTCTCGGGCACAGCAGTGCGGAGAAGCGCTTAAACGGTGTGCTGTCTGAATTTGCTTTCACAAAGGGAAATAAATGCGTGCTGCTGCAAGGCGAATACGATCAGACTATCGGAATTGTGATGCAGACGAAAGCGCAGCGTGATATCTTTGCTCGCTGGGGCGATACGCTGTCGCTGGACTAATCTCGGCTTCTACGTCGGTACGTGCTGATGTTGCACAACGTCTACCGAAGGTGCGCAACTTGGTGCAGGTTTTTTGTAGCTTACAAGATACTTGTTTGGTGCTGTTCAGGTACTCTAAATGCCACCGTAGCAACAGGACGCGGTGTATCTGTGCTAGATTACCTGTGTCTGAATCAACAAAAGAAGTCTCTGTTAGCTGTGCTTCAGTGGTTCAAGACGAAGAACCCATCGTGGGGTCGATTGGAAAGTCTCATCATTGACAAAGACTTCACAGAGTGGTCTACGTTACGCGAGGTGTTTCCGCAGGCAGCGGTGACTTTCTTTAGAGCTGTTGTTTTGTATAGAAATAATACTAACAACAGTGCTACTAGATTTTGCTTTGCCAATTTCATGCACAGCGTTATGTGAAGAGTATGATTGCAGGCAAGAAGTACTTTGTGCTGCCCAAGTATCGCGATGAAATCGAAGAGCTGTTTAAACAAATGGTTTACGTCCCGACGAAGGAACAGTTCCAGAGCAGGTTGAAGCTGTTCGAACAGAGAACAAAGAAGGCTGCGCCAGGGTTTGCTGAGTACTTTGCACGAAACTGGTCAGCCTGTAGCAGTATGTGGGCGAACTATGGGCGTCGACGATGCTTCTCGGCGGGTAACACTACTACAAACCGGGTGGAGGCTGGGTGGAACCAGTTAAAGCAGCTGCTGGGAAAAAAAACTAGCATCGACCGATGCGTTCGAGTGATAATTCAACACAACTCAGTGTTTTGCGTGATTTTTCGACGGCGATAAATCTGTTTGATGTGTGCCCTCCTGTGACGGACCCGCTACCGGCTGCGTTGCACCGCATCGCTACAGTTCTGAGCCCGTACACGCTGAGGAAGGTGCAACAGCAATGGGAGAGCTACAAGCTGAATGGTGCGAATTGGGACTGGGGTTGTGAGCAGGACGGAGGTCAGGACGTCTTCACAATGGCTACTTCGGAAGGCAGCTGTGTTAGAGGGACATGGCGGACTTCTGGTCAACCCAGTTGCGATTGTATTTTCTTCTCGTCGCTACGGCTTCCTTGCAAGCACCTGTGCAGTGTCTGAACGACCTTCAGAAGCGACAATGTTTTTGAAGTTGCCCAACTTCACGCGTGTTGGTCGATGAAGGAAGCATCGGCAACATTGCCATTTGTAGAGTCGACAATGGGGCATTTACGAAAGGTTACAAGAATTACAGGAAATGCATCACACACGCCTGCGTCGAGTATCATGCTTGCTTCGAAGAAACGGATTGCTTTTGTGAAGCTGAAGAAGGGTGAGACCAGTGACGAGACCGTACTCTCTGACTGCGAGAAGTACAACGTGGTTAGAGCGGAAGTTATGCCGTTAGTTGACAGTCTTCAGAGCCTCCCGTCTGCTGAGTTCTACGAAACATTTGCCGATCTTCCCGCAACAATAAGAAGCTTTAAGAAGAAGTGGAGCTTGAACCGAGACTCTCTCTCAGATGCGGGTGAATCGGACGACGAGTCCGATGCGATGGGCCTGGAATACGAGATGGCATGTGAAGGCATTGGTATCATGAATAACGCGCAACTTCCCGTTCGTACTTTGGAAGAAGCCGATATTCATGAGCCTCCGGAGTACAACACGAGCTCTCTCGTGATACAGGGACTCGATGGAGACGATCTGCCGTCGTGTTGCTTAGCAAACCCATCCCAGACATCCCTGCCGGACCTGACTATCAGCGAGCAATCACAAGAGGTGTTGCAACAGCAGCCAAATGTTCATTCAGCAACGTCGACAGCATCTCTATTGGCGCAGCCGGGGTTTCTTTTGGAGCGAGCGGGTGCTATAGACAACATTCAAGTTCTGCGATTACCTGAAGCATCCAGTTCACGGTCGAGAAACACTAAAAAGGACAGCAAGTGGGCAATCGCCGAGTGTCGAACCGATTGTCCTGTTGATCTTAAAGACTTCTTGAAGTGGATTGACACGACGCCTGACGTTGATTACGTCGGAAAAATAGCGTCAAATTACCCGGCTTGTTACAGCAAGAGTTAGCTGCTCTCAAGATCTTCAACGGTTCTTCAAAAGAGGGCAAGTGAAGTCATTAATGATGCCAATTTTGTCATTCCAGTGAAGTTGTTGGAGCGTGTGAATAGTGCACTACTTCACTGGACTTCAAAGCAGACCGAAACAGAAGATTTAGATCCTTCGCAAGACGATGTGGCTCCAGCGGCATTTGTGGCTTCTGAAATGGGCGGCTTCTCCATGTAAGTTTTGATAGTATGTTTATCTACTTGACGGCTCTGACCTGTGTCTATGGTTATTGTAGGAATTACGTACGACTTGTGAAAAACTATTACGCGTCCATGAAGGCTGTTGATGATTATCGAATGGATCTAGCATGGTTGCGTGGAGGGTGGAGTAGTATGACACCGATGAAGCATCATTTTTGGAGGAGGCACCGGCGTCACCTGCAGTGTTGTCACGTGAAGTTGCGCAACAATTTCGCCAGTCGCCATTGTCTCGGACGTCTGTCATACCTTCAGGGCCTGCAGGACGCAGTGTTACTTCAACACTTCGCCATATAGTGGGCAAGTTAGCGAGAAGCAAGCGTCTTAATGACGCCGTGATGGATGCAGCGCTCTGGCATGTGTCAACGTACTGCAAAACCTGCTACGCTATCGACGCTATCTCCGTTACTAACGAAAAGAGATTCGTTCCAGATTTCTCTTTGGCGTCATGCAACTACGTGCTGGTGCCTATTCACATGGCTGCCTTGAAGCACTGGATTATTCAAATTGTGGAGATTCAGATGGCCGATCCGGATACGTCCAAGCACAAGATATGGGTAGATTTCTACGATCCATTAGGCGTGGCGTCTATCATTCACGCTTCCACTACTTCAACAATGGTTTGATCGAGATCAAGACAGAGAAAAGTTGCGCAAGTGGGTGTCTAATCTGGTGACAACAAAACGCCAGATTAACTCAAGAGACAGCAAAGCAGTCACAACAACTGGGCCAAATGATGATGGTGCAGCGCCCATGACCTCTCCGTGCTCGTTACCTGACATTGTTGCAGTTCCGGTTACGACCCCCAAGCAAGTAGACAGTGTAAGCTGTGGTATCATGTGCATTGCGCAGGCCTATAGCTACGTGACTCGCATGCGATCGCTGAAGGCATGTAACTCGATTTCAGACAGTGATTTGGCTCAAATGAGACTGCGCCTACTGTGGACAATGCTGCATAAGTCAACTGGCGATGCAACTAGAGATAATGAGGGCTGGGCGCAGCTATTATACATTCGGAAGAAGGTGAAGACAGCGTTCAAGAGCTGCTGAGTACATAATTCATGTATAAATGAATTAAACTATGTCTTCTTTTTACGAATAACATCACTTAATAATGTAGAGAATGAAACATTCACGCTGTGACGGAGCTCCTTTCCTTCTGTTGCTGTCGTCACCGCATCTCTCATATTATCGCCTACAGTTGCCGCAATATCTCCATGAAGCTCCACCAGCGCCACGAGAAGATCCTCCATCCTGTTCAGCTTGAGCTGAAGCTCCTCAAGCTCCGAAATACGGCTCCATAGAAGCATTGAAGAAGCTTCCTGCGGTTGCAAGCATTCGCTGTTCACGTTTTCAGTGTGCATGGTCTGCGCGGCGTGTCCTCCGGCACCTCGCTCGATGCTCTTGCTCCGTCGCGTTATTGACTTTGTGTATCTGCGTCGTTTCGCCAACTGAACCGGCACCGAGCTTAACCGTTCGAACCGGTTCATGTGGACTGGATCGCATGATATATTACGTGAGTGGTGGTTATATATTATTCGATTTGAGGGGAAAGGTGCCGAAGCAGAAATAGCAAGGTGCTGATCTCGTAATTTATCGATCCGATTAGACAGGAAAGGTGCTGAAGGTGCCGTTACAAAGGTGCATTAACGAGAGCGCCGAGCAACCAACGGATGCCATTATTGGGACAGAACATTCCACAGAACAAACATCACCACAGACCTAACTCTAAAAGAGACAATTGACACCCTATGCACTGCTGCTGCGGGACTTGAACTCACAATGCAGCGATTGGCTAGGGCGAACATGAACCACTGCACCATAAGCAAACCCGATAGTGAGTACAAGATATCACCCACAACTGAGATTAATAATGAACTCTGAAAAAGTTTGTTCACGTGAATTATTCTCAACAAACTTGAGTGAGAATATTTAGTGTATGAGATTATTTATCAACTTAGATTAATTACCGTGACCACTGTACCGGTAGAGTTGCTCTTATTACCACTGCTGCGGATGCCAACCCCTGTGCCTTTGTCTTCAATAATGAGCGGCTCTCGCATTAGGCTTCCTATCAACATTCACGCAGCACTTATCACGAAGCGTACGTTAAATATTTTTACCCCTAGGGCCAATTAAGGGGGGTACACCTCTAATGTAATAAAATTGGTTATGCTGATGTCGGAGTGCATTACAGTGGAACCACCCCCATCCAAAATTTTGATCCAAATTGAGGCAGATAGCTTCAAGTAATGTCAGAGTGATGCTCGCTCTGCGTTCATTGGGCCAAAATCACCGCAAGATATCATCCGTGTCATTTCGCGTTTGCCCTTCTGTACCTCGTTATGGACGTCAAGAAGCGCGTACTACTTAGCGTCGCATACGCTGGCGTGGGCGTGGTCTTCACCGCAGCTGCCAGGTTTGACTGGCTGTCCAAGGGCGCGGCCGCCTCGCTCCTCTCGCTCGTGTGGTTGGGCTTCGTGCTCGCCATCTCCTGCACCGAGTCGTGGGTCAAGTTCCGCGCTCCGTTCATGCCACGCCACCTGGCATTGGACTTGGGTCGTACCATGTTCGCGGCGCTCAACTCGGTGGAGATCGGGCTTTGCGTGGGGCTCTGGCTGCTGCATTTCCTCGTTGCGTCTGACGGGGGAGATGCTGTGTGGCGCCTCGTCCTTGCCACGCTGCTACTGGCCGTCCAGGCTGCGTGGCTCTACCCGAAGCTGCAGCTCACGGCCGAGTTTGCTTTGTATGAAGCGCTCAAGGAGATGGACGAAGACAGTATGTCATTCAACCAGAAGATGCAGTTCGGCGAGATCAGACACCAGGTCCAGATCCAAGATCGTCCAAGGGTGATCTACCACATCCTCTACGTCGGCGCCGAGTTGGTCAAGATCCTGACGCTTCTCAGCTTCGCGTTGCACTTCCTCAAGGCCATCCCCGCGTGAGCTCAGTAGGAAGTTTTTTTTGCATACTTTGTTCAAGATACCTCGTAATCGTTCAGTCATTGGTTGAAATTTTGCGTGGACGAGGTCAGTTGGTAAGACGTGCATGTTGCGCTCGTCGATTCCTCTGGTTTCACAGTGCTCGTGGCAGCGTCCTCTCCGTCGTGTGTCCATACATTGTAGTAGTATGAATGTTGTAGCTCAAGGCTCAGATGCGGCTGAAACGCCGACTAAGCAGCCTCTGATCATGCAGTACTATTTGGTAATTGAATCAACCTCTTTTTATACTACGTAGCATACACTGTAACAAGAACTTGACCTGACTGCTTTACAATGCTAGCGTCAAGGAATTATTCTCCCTGAGGAAGCTGCGCATGTAAGAGCTACACTGGAGGCTCCTCTTCCTGCCTGCTTTCGAGTCAACCCGATGTCACCGGTAGCTTCCAGTATCATCGACCGCCTTAACAATGAGTTCCCGAAGGCCTTTGCGGGTGCCCCACACCTCGACGGACAACCGTTAACACCACCGAGGTGAATTTGCACGTTGCTTGATATGATAGACAGTAGATATGCTAACATATTCGTTGTGTGATGCTAGAGAACTGCCGTGGTATTCAGCCAAGCACGGTAGAGCATGGCAACTCGACTGCGGGAAGACGGCACTGACCAAAGGTGCACGCGAGAGCAGCGCAATCCAGGACTTCCGAGCGTTTCTACTGCATCACACAGCGGAGGGGAATCTCAGTCGTCAAGAAGCTGTCAGCATGATTCCAGCGCTACTGCTCGATGTCCATCCGCATCACCACGTACTGGACATGTGTGCTGCTCCTGGATCGAAGACTACGCAGATTATGGAGGCGTTGATATCAGACAAGGTGTCAATTAATACTCAAGGCTTCGTTGTGGCCAATGACGCCAATGAGAAGCGCGGGTATCTTCTTGTTCATCAACTGCAACGACTGGGACTCGATAACTTCGTCGTCACTTGTCATGAAGGTCAAAAGTTTCCTGGACTCTACAACTCTAACGTCGAATTACAACGCACCAACGTCTTTGATCGCGTACTGTGTGACGTTCCTTGTAGTGGTGACGGCACGATCCGCAAGAACCGGAACTTATGGGGACGCTGGGCTCCTGGCAGCGCCCTCACGTTGCATCCGATCCAGATTGATCTTGGCTTGCGAGCTGCTGCGCTACTACGCGATGATGGCGACTCGATCATGACGTACTCGACGTGTTCGTTGAATCCTGTGGAGAACGAGGCTGTAGTCGCTGAGTTGCTACGACGTGCAGACGGCGCGTTGGAGCTTGTGGACTGCTCTGAGAAGCTTTCTGGGCTGATCACACGTCCCGGTGTGACGTATTGGAGTGTGGCTTGGCAAGCGCGTACAGCTAAGGGCGAGGCTCGAGCCCCGTTGCAGTGGTTTGACCAATATGAGAGCGTACCTGACTTCCTACAAGGCTCTCGAATCCTTCGGTCCATGTTTCCACCTGCTGATGAAGAGATCCAAAAAATTCTTCCGCGATGTTTGAGACTCTTTCCAACGGACCAGAACACTGGCGGCTTTTTCGTAGCAGTTCTGCGAAAAGTAAAGGGGACTAAGTTACCTGGACATTATCAATGTGGTCTTAGCAGCTACGAGGTTGCTGCCACTGCCAGTGGGGAACGTAAAGCATCGCGTAGAGCTCAGAAACTCGCTGAACAAGGTGTGGTTCCATCTGAATCGAACAAGAACACATTAAAGAAAGTGACGAAGCAAAGTTACACGATGTTACGAGCTGATCATTGGGAGCAGATCAAAGAGTTCTACGGCATTGCAGACGACTTTCCTTATGTAAGCTCACTGGAGATGTATGACGATTGATAGCTACTATATTGACGCTCTGTTTACTAGGAAAACCTGTACTCTCGATCCGAAGGCACATCTTCTGTTTGTGTGGTGAGCTCCAGCATTCGTGGAGCGATTCTCGCGGGGGAACAGCCACACGTACGTACATTCTTCCTATACTGATTAGTTGCTTGTGGTACTGACGTGAAGTATTTAGATTCTGGACACTGGCTTGAGAGTTTTCGCTCGAGTGCAGGCAGTAGGCAAGCGTCTATGGTTCCGACTCACGGAGGATGGTCTTGAGCAAATGTTACCTTACATCACGAAGAGAAAAGCGTCTGCTATTATTGAAGATCTCATCGCAATTGTGACGGCACCAGGGAACGACACCAAGCAAGTTGCGGTCGGTCTCGAGCGCTTTAGCGAACTACTACAAGAGTCGGCTGGAGCTGTGCGAGACCACTCCGGTGTCGGTCCCATGCTGATGATTCTACCGGAAGCTGAACGCGATGCGGCGAAGAACCGCCAACTTCCCACTGCACTTCCAGTGTGGGTTGGCGATAAGACTCTCACTCTACTCGTCGATAAATCCACGCGAGACCGCATCGCACACGCATCGCAGCAGTAAATGAAAGCTGCGTGCAATTTTTTTGGTCCATTACTTTGACTTGAAAAGTTACGCGCTTAAGTTTTACCTTTCCTTTGAAAAGTCTAAAGCGATTTTAATACATGTATGCATAAAAAATGGTTTTATCTTTCCAAGTAAAACGGTAGGGCTGGATTTCCCATCATTTAAAAGTTTATGGAATGTTTTGGACATGTTGGACAGCCCAAGTATTTGTGAAAATACGTAATGCACGCAAGCGGATAGTGCGTCTAAAATTTGAGCATGATGCTCTTTATATTTTACCGGACGGGGGTTGTCTCTAAAGTCCGCGAGCTAAGATGGTGTGGAGTTTGTACAGCGCCTCTGATGCTGTGGGTCGGTTCTTGGGGTCAATGGACACGCAGGCCATGCCGAGTTCCTTGATCGCCTTGGGAGCTGCCGACGAAAACTCGATGCGGAGTTTGCCAGTAGCGACCATTTGCAGGATAGCCAAGTCGGGCATCGCTCGACCAGAGTCGCTGTTCTCCTTGGCATTAGCATACGGTAACAGGTGCTGGTCCAGTTCAGCCAGTACCACACCGAACGAGAACATGTCGGCCTTGTCGTCGTACCGTTCTCCCATCATCACCTCCGGCGCCATCCAGCGCGAAGATCCGACACCGCCAGTCATAGTGTGGTCGGATCTCTCACGCGAGACGCCAAAGTCCGTGAGCTTCGCATCCAGTTGGGAAGTCAATAAAATGTTCTTGGACTTGAGGTCGCGATGAAGAACTGGCGGTGACAACGAGTGGAGATAAGTCAGTGCATGTGCAACGTGAAGCGCGATGGTAGCTTTGCTCCGGTCGAACCCTCGAGGCGTCTTGTGCTCCTCGCAGTTCTTGAGAAGCGTGCGGAGGTCGCCACCTTCCATGAACTCCGAGAGGACACAGAGGTCCGTGAGTGAATCCCACGCTACGCCAACGAATTGAACGATGCGTTCGTGATTCAATGAGGCCATGAGCTTCACCTCCGCCAGGAAGGCGTTCAAGTGGCTGATACTCTTGCGCATTTCTGGCAGCAGCATCTTGATAGCGACGGGTTCGTCGTTAAACATACCCGAGTAGACTTCCCCGTAGCCTCCTCGGCTGATAAGATCTTGTACTATAACCTTCTCTCGTGGGACGCGAGCTGTGATGATGATCTCATCCTCCCACAAGCCACTGATACCGCTCAAGTTGCGTCGACTTCGCGGCTTGGCTTCGTCTTCAATACTTCCCTGTGAGTACGACGCTTCGGAGCCTAGTGTGATCGCGTTCAGAGCGCTCTCTGGTGTCGGGTAGCCGGCGTAACTTGCAGCCAGAGCAGCGATACCTGAATCCTTCGAAAGGTTATCATCGTAACGACGTCGAACGTACTTGAAGGTGGCGAAAGCTAGGAACGCGACACAAGCAACCGAGCCGACCACGATGGCCGTGATGGGACCCCAACCGAGACCATCTGAGTCCTCACTGAAGGTCCATTTGGCTTGGCTGTTTTCGTATGAGAACGCTGAACTACTAGAGGCAGTTCTGCTGGACGCCGTGCCTGTGTAGAACCTGTAGTGGTCTTGAACACACTCGCCATTCAAGATTTCCTCTCTGTCCAGTTCAAACGCTAGTGAGGGGGAGCCACCGCAGTCTCCGTCGTCGAAGAGGAGGACAACCGCTGAACCGTTCGAAAAGAGACTGACGATGTCGGACGTGTTGGCTAGTGCAGAGGATTTCTCGCACGTTTCCGACGCTGGATAGACGGTAGTTTGGACCAAATGTGCGCACCCGACACCGTCGTACTCCTCCATCATGACGTAGTCGAAACCTAGGAATCGCTCCCCTGTGTACTTGAACCGGTCCGTAACGTTACATGATGCGGCCACGAACAGTGTGTAGCCCCCGAGATCGTGTGGCATACAGGCTTGCGGGTCGCAGGTATCTGTTTCGATCATCTTGAGCACGTTTGGTGTCCCTGCGCAGTGGCTTCCTGAGTAGAGCTCCCTCGCGGACCAATTCGTCGCGAGGGAGGGCGCCAGGAGCAGCGGGGCCACCGCCACCGCCCTGACCCAAGACATGAGGAACGGAAGTTTGCCTAAAAGACGGTGATCGTAGAATGAGCGTCGAGCGACGAGGCCGCGCCCTCCTTCCAGATCCCGGCGATTGGGAGACAGATGGAAGACGCGGCTTCCCCATCGTGGCGAAAATCTCGGTGGATTGAGGCAGGCGTTTGGCACGGGCGATCGATCATCAAAAGCCGGACAGCACCGACACAGCGGGAAGCCGTACGGAGCAAGGCGCGAAAATCGACTCTTTCGTAGCGAACAGAGTACATGTAGCAGATTGATGAATACCACGGTGGTGTCACCGCCACAATGACCTATCTGAGATAGTATCTCGGTGTGCTTTTGTCAAGCCTGCGCTTGAAAAGAGCGAGACTTTGACTTCATTTTTGCTGCCCTTCAAGGTGGACCGAAGGCTGGTGACACATGACGAGTGCTTGAAGCAAAGAGGGCTTCGATTACAGTATACATGAACTCCCAACTCAATACGTTATCCACTGTTACCCTTACACTATTCATCCCAACTACCCCTATCATACTCGGTTGTCAAAACAGTATGCAGCTTGTAAAGCACTTCAGCTGCGGTCGGCCGATCGTCAGGGTTCACTGCAACGCAGGACAAACCCAGATCAGCCATCGGTCCGACACTAGAGAACTGAACCTGGAGCTTCCCCATCGCCACCAAATGCACAATCGCTGTGCTAGGAATCTTGCGACCTGGGTTGTTATCCTCCACGGCGTGCGAATAGGGCAAAGCGTGGAGATCCAGCTCGGACAGCACCACGCCCATGGAGAACACGTCGGCCTTGTCGTCGTATCTCTCCCCCATCATCACTTCCGGGGCCATCCAGCGCGACGTTCCCACTCCTGCAGTCATAGTTTCGTCGATATTTTCTCGAGATTCGCCAAAGTCGGATAGCCGCGCGTCCAGTGTGGCGCTCAATAGAATGTTCTTCGACTTAAGGTCGCGATGCAACACTGGCGGGTCCAGTGAGTGCAGATACGTCAGTGCGTGTGCAATATGAAGCGCGATGGTCACTTTGGTCATGTTGAAGCCGACAGGGTACTTCTGAACTTCATAACCTGCTAAAAGTGATCGTAGGTCGCCCCCCTCCATGAACTCGGTCAGTAGACACATGTCGGACAGCGAGTCCCAAGCCACACCAACAAACTGCACAATGCGAGGGTGTTCTAGCATAGACATGAGCTTCACTTCCTCCAAAAATGAGTTGAGATACTTCATACTCTTGCGGTTCTCCGGTAGCAGCATCTTGACTGCGACGTGCTGACCGTTGAACCAGCCCGACATGACCTGTCCGTATCCGCCATGGCTTATAACCCCTTCAAAGTCGATTTTGTCACGGTCGACTCGTGCTGCAGCGATCTCGTCGTCGTCCCAGAAGTAGCTGATACTATGCTGCTCTTTAATCCCTTCCTTTGTGTACGAGCTCTTGGTGCCACCTGTGCTGAACGCTGCGCTCTTCTGTCTGGTTCGCAGAGACGTGTACCGCTCGCAGTCCACAAAATCATCAAGGTCCTCAGTACTCTGCTTGTCGTGGGGCATTCGTCGCTTCCAGCAGCAGACAGCCGTCATAAACCCCATCACACCTGCAGCTAAAACGATGCCTACTACGGTTACTAATTGCAGGTGTGAGCTTGGTTCTTGATCGCTAGACCTGTTTTCCACGTCTGGATCGACTGATCCGCTACTGATTTCCTCAATCATCTCGCTATCGCTCGTGTAGAATTTGTAGTAATCTTGGACGCAGTCACCGCTCGAAATGTTACCACTGTCCAAAATGAAACTCATATAGGTGTCTCCCTCACAGTTTTCATCTGGATACAACGCTACCAACGCCGACCCATTGGCAAACAGAGCTGAGACAATTGAATATTGCCCGTTTACTGGCGATTCCGAGCAGCCACCCGAGACCGGTAGAACCGTTGTCAAGCGTAGATCTTCGCACCCGGCAAATCCGTAGTCCTCTACGACGATGTAGTTGTATTCCCCATATTTTTCTCGGGCGTACGCGAACCGGTTCGTGATGCTACACTCGGAATTCCTGAATCTGGTAGCATTGTTGATTTCGACGGGAGCGCACTGGCGGAACGAACACTTGGTCGACTCTGAGAGACGCACGACGACGGGCATACTCGTGCAATTGTCGGTGGCAAAAATCTCCTGCGCGAGCCAAGTGGAGCATGACGGGACCGTTAACGCCATCAACAGTAGCAACAACAGAGCGGCTGAAGCCCCCGCCAAGGACATCGCGAGACTCAAGGCGGACCAGAGTGGAACTGTGTGGTTGTCACGCAGAGAAAAAAGCAAATTGGCAATTGTGGGGCACACCAATTGCACCTCATTCCCCCAAGATGTGCAATAGCTTCATGTTTGTGCACTTATGTGAAAGGTTGGCGCTTTTGGTGCAACCAGCAACAGTGACATTGTGGAAGTAAACAACTCTACATCAACAATGTTGATTCACAGAGGAAAAAAAATGCAGTTTTATTTTTGCGCTTGTTTAATTACCTGTACAAATTTATGCTCTCTTCAAAACTATAACACTTAGTTTTCTTTATTTAAGCAATAGGTCCCTGTAAGCACATACCCTGTCCAGATTACTTTTTTAGGGTCTAATTGTGGCTGTTTTTGAAGCGATTTTCACCAATCAGATCGCAGTATTTCAAAAGATGCACAGCGGCGGCCCGACATTTCGTCATGACGGCGATGTAGGGGACCACGACGGCTATCCACCAGCGAACACTGTCGCCCACACTCTTCAATACACACCCAGTGCACGCCTCAAGATTTTCCTCTCCTGTAAACGACACTCGGCACGCTACGTATGAGCTTAAACTCATCAAAATTAATCCTCTTGCTGTGCGTCAGATGGGCACGACAGGTTCCAAGCTCTTGCGTTCCACTTGAAAGCAGCATGTACGAATAAAACGCATCATTTGCAGCACACAGTAAACTGGAAGCTTACGTCCATTGCTGCCATGTAGTGCAACGACGCGGTCACGTGGTGTGGCTGGACATTGAAAAGCTGTCGGCTGGTATCGACTGGGAGGAAGGTATTGCAGGCGGCTTGTCCTGGGTGCGAGATGCAGGTGCAGACGGTCGAGTGCTGCTGATCATGACGCCTCACGCTCTACGACGGCCAGACGGCTATTGTCTCAATGAAGTGGCCAGGGCTGCGTCTTTGAGACTTAATATCTTTCCTGTTATGGTTGCCGAGAGCGCTCCACCGCCGAGTATCGCCATGTTGCCATTCTTCGATATGCGCGACTGCGTCCCCGAGGATGTGGAGCATGCAAAGGACAGTCAGGCGTGGCAAGATCGCATGAAAAGCTGCTTAGAAACGTCCACCTTCCTGGACAAGGCGGAGCGGTTGTATACCGTCCTAGAACTGGTGCGACGACTGAATCAGCGCTACATCGTGTTGAGTTGAAGCTGAATACAACGACTGACGCTGTGTTGTTACAGTTTGAGTCCATTACAAGCTACGGCGTTCCTGCAGTCACAGGGTTGGCGAATTTACGTCTCTTCCCAGGGTTCGATGACCCTCATCTGGACACGCCACGGAGTAGCAGTGTACGGCGATTACTGTCGTTGTCTCCAACACGCGGACGGTCCGCCAGCCTCGATGTACCCCCAGAAGACGACGGTAATGTGGTCACCAACGCTCTATCTTCAGTTGATAGCAACGAAGCAGCCGCACTTGAAGCCTCGTTGACTACCCGAACGGAAGTTAAAGAAGAGGAAAACGGAGCTGTGTCGTGTCGATCAACGCGCTATGTGCTGAGCTACGACGAGAGTTGCTACGTGCTTGCTCTGCGTATATACCAAGATCTTACCGACTCTGGCTACGCAGTGTTCCCTGTCTCATCGGTGATAACAATGGAAGACGCAAGTTCTGGACTCAACTCTCGAGAAGATGCTCTGCAATGGGCGTCGGCCGAGAGAGATGGCAAACTGATCCTCTTGTTGACAGCAGAGAGTGTGGGGCGTCCGCATGGTGTCAGTCTGAACGACGTGTCTGCAGCTATGAGCGCAGGACTGGGCTTTGTGCCTCTACTCGTCCGCTCGTGCGAGATTCCGCTCTCTATCTGTCGAATCCAATGGCTCGACATGACTGACTGTCTTGTATACAGTGGCGATGGGTTTGCAAGTCTCAATCGAGTTCGATACGAGAGTCGCAGGGAGCAACTAGTATCAGCTTTGGAAGGGACGCTGGACCATGAAGGTCAGCAGACTCGACTCTTCTCGCTGCTGTCGCCCTTCAGCTTCCAGCGTCAGATCAGCCACCTCACGGAGACTTTTGTGGGCAGAGAATGGCTCTTTCAGCTCTTCCAACGATGGGTTCAAGGCTCTGCGGCTTCAACTCGTGAGCTCAGTAACCAGCGAGTTTTCTGGGTTATCGGTCAGATCGGTTCGGGGAAATCGTCCGTGGCGGCGTGTATGGTGCAGGCTTGTCCCGAAATTGCGGCGTTCCACTTCGCCACACAAGAAGATGAGCAGACACACAATGCTCGACGATGTGTTCTCTCGCTCGCTTATCAACTCACCACGCAGCTACCCGAGTACGCGCACTATTTGCAGTCTCACGAGCCATTGGAAGAGATGGTCCCGGTTGCTTCGTTCGTGGAACTCGTGACGCATTTGCTGATTGGTCCTCTAAATGCCATTGCGAGACCATCGAAGTACAAGTCGCTGGTCCTGCTGATTGATGGCGTCGAGTGGCTACTACCGGCTTCCTGTACGCCTGTAAATGGGGGATCATGGAGAGAAAGTAAAGACGAAGAGTGTCTCGTGTCAATGCTACCAATGCTCGTGTCACGCTTACCGGAATGGGTGCGTATTGTCTTGCTGAGTCGAGAAGAGCCCCCCGTGCTCTCCAAACTCCACGCCTTCGACCCTCCTGACGTGATTATCGAGCAATTCAAGCTGCAAAACGACCAAGATATCCGTCGATTTATCAGCTCGTCCCTCTCAAAACTGAACTTGAGTGACGTGGATTTCGAACAGGCTTCGGCTCAAATTGGCTCGGGGTCCGACACTGGTGAGTTCGGGATGGAGCAAGTCGTCGAGTTAATTGCTCGACGCTCCGAAGGACTCTTTTTGTACGCCGTTAACGTCGTTCAAGCCATCAGTGAAGGACGTTTGCGTCTTCACGAGTTGGCCGAGCTACCGGTGGGTATGGGAGCCTATCTACATCAATTCTTCGCGAGTCATTTCGCTGATCATGACGTGTATAAGCACCGTATACGACCCGTACTGGAGGTTTGTTGTGCAGCGTACGAGCCCCTCCCTTTAGCAACACTTGCTCGAGTATTGGAATGGGACGTGTACGAACAGAGAGATGCAGCTGCTATGCTTGGTTCTCTCTTCTCGATAGAAGCCGGACATGACCCGGAAGCGCAGCTACTGCGACCATTTCACTCGTCCGTCTTGGATTGGGTACGTGACAGCAACAGCTCTGGCGTCTTCTTTGTCGATGTGGCATCCGGACACGAGCGGCTTGGTCGCTGGGCGGCACGAGAGCACCAGACACTCACTCGCAGCAATGTTTCCGAGTTTGTCAACCTCAAGTACGGTATTTTACGCGACTTATTTTACCAATCTGCCTGCTAACTTGTGCCATTGCTGTTGGCAGCTATGAACTGGAAGCTACGGGCGATGAAAAACTTAAGGCGAAGATTTACATTGTACGCAATGCCTGCAACCACTTGATGGTAAGATAATTTGGGTATTTTATTTTTATTTTACTTACGAGAACTCACACTGCGTCAATTTAAAATATATAGCAAGCTACTGGAGAGGACTGCATGCGGCTCGTTGCGGCGTTTGCAGCAGATGAAAAGTTTCAGCTAGCGCGTCGGCTTTTGCACGTTCGTGCTGAGGGTTTGCAGAGCTTTTTCCATGGAGACATCTCTCGTGAGAAAGCGCAGGAGCTTCTGGCACGACGTCAACCTCATCGAGTTGGCAGTTTTCTCATCCGCTACACGGCACGACAACGCACATACTGCGCTTCGTTCGTTGCTGCGCTGGATGACGCAACTGGTGCGCCCAAGTTCCGTCACAATTTGATCCACCACTTAGAGAATGGCTCGTACTCGACTGTTCCACCAGCAGAGGTGACGGAGAAAACGATCTTGTATCCAGATCTCATAAGCTTCGTCGAGCAGTACCAGCGCAAAGGAGTCCTGACAGCTCCAGTCGCACGTGACGTGCCTTTGAATCGAGAGATATCCAGATAAAATACTAAAATATCTGAAATTAACTAAATCCAAAGCCCATTTTACTTCCTTTTTAAAAAAAATGTTTTTGCTTTTAAAGATGAATTAAAAGCAAAATAAATTACCAGAACTAGCGTTACTTTATTTACGATGGTAAAAATCATAAATTCAGTTTAGTTTTTATTTGTTTGAAAAAGAAAAACTTAAAGAATTTCTGCTTTCTGTTTATAGAATATTCGATCAATAATGGTGGGGCACGCATGCAATCACACAAAACGAAGGTTTGACACACAGAAAATGTGATAACACATTCAACATGCGAGGCGCACACACATCACACTACACGATCTGCACACCACTCAATCTTGGCAAAACATGATCATCGTTTTAGCAGCTAATAAGCCAATCACCGGCTTTTTTAAATATCAAGAACACACATTATGTGATTTTGACAACACCAATCCTATGTCATTCTAAAAACCGCTGAGCTCTAATACTCTCTTTCTCCCAGACTAGAGATACCCTCGACGACCAAGTAGAAGACTGTGTGTAGCGTTATGGCTCGTGAGGACCCCCAGCTGCTCATAGAAGACATGAAGGTGTTCAACACACCAAGAGCCGGCTGGTTCCATGCGTCGTGTATGCTTTGACCAAGCCCCACAAGATGCGGCGCCAACTGCTGAGGTGCTCATTAGTAACATGCAAGGAAGCGACGCCATATGACACATGTCCATGAAAGGGGGAGGTGCTCACGTGTCAAAGTCTTATCCGCGTGGTGGCCATTGAGACTTATGCTCATGAGACGCTAGTGAGCAAAACTGACGCCCCGACTAAGGATTACGGCCATGACAATGGCAACCAAGGGCTGAAGCCCATTCGGATTCGCAATAGCATGCCTCGTCGGTTTGGATTGACGGAGCGAAAATGCATCTGCCCCAGGTGCAATGGCTCGTCAGCAGCTATTCGAAGCAAAATCGGCACCACAATGACGACCATGACGCAATACTGCGCTAAATCGATCGGTTGGCTTGTGGTCCGACCGTCTTGGACACGAACCCATTTTTTTCGGATGGAAGCGTGACTCACGCGGTAAGCCAGACGTGGTAAATGTCTCTGACGAAAAGCTCTTTTTGGTATGGCTGGCAACCAAACGCTCCTGCTTACTGCACCTCGAGACCCGGATTAATTTGTTTTTACATGGACGCCACATTCAAGTTGAACCTGGTCGGGTATCCTGTCGTCGCGTGTGGGATCTCGGACAAGTGTCAATCGTTTCAGCTTGTGACTTAATTTATTACGTCTTTACGCTGGGAAGACGTCTACGTGCTAACGCTAACGGAGCTACGCACAATATTTGCGTCGGTGCCCGGTCGGCAAATTGTCGTCAACTTCGCCATGGCAGATGCCGAAGCTGCTCAACGAAACGCAGTGGTGACGGGTTTTGGTGTAGATTCTGAGTTTGTGTACCTGATGTTCTTTTACCACGGAATGGCTGAGGTTCAAGAGAGACCCAAGGGTGATTCTGATGGCTTATGCGAGCAGGTGATGGAGGGTATTTACGACCTTCACTTTGCGGCAACCTCAGCTGGTTATGACTAACGAGTGACGCAAGCACTGACGGAATAGTTACGTAAAGAGCCGTTGATTTAGTTTCAGGAGTAATTTAACTGCACATGGGTGAAGAGCGCATTCTGATGATGTCAGCGTTGTCGTACACCGAGTGGGTACGCCACCACGAACAAACCGGTGGAGCAGCTCAATCGGCTGATCAAACTTGACTACACTCTACGAACGAAGTATAAGATCGGAACATTGTTCCAGCTGCTAGCGGACTGCTGTCAGCATCAGTCCATCACTTGTAAGATGCTCTAGGCTTACCCGAGCCTACAGAGCAGCTAAAATTCGAGTGAAAGATTTCCGGCGCCGCGATCTACTTATTGACTTGCCTCCCAGCCGGTCGAGTACTGCTATTTTCTGGTTTAAAAACCCGAATGTGGTCCGTGTGCTGTCACACGACTGCTCTCACGCTTACCTACCTGAGCTGGGGCGCAGTCGAAAAGTCCTTCCTGTCTCAGCCCAGATGGGTACCAATTATGCTCGCATGGAGACGGACGGACAGCAGGTTGGTGGCTGGAGCAGCGTTGACGTCACTACGATGACATATGAGTGCAAGTACTACTTCAAATTCGCTATTCGCATACACCTTCTGTTTGCTCTTCAGCAGAAGAAGAATGAAAAAAGAAAACTGTGTTTTAATGCTTGCATTTCATTAACTCAATTAATGCAATACTCTCTTGCTTGTCTCCCAACCGAATACGACACTTCTTGGTTTCTTGCAATTGATATAAACTGGTTTTCCGGTTTACTCTAAAACTGTCACCTCCGCTAAATACGGATTTTGTCATTTATAATTGAATATTTTCTTCTCTTGTCAAATGTCAAATTACCCATTTCAATCGTGGCTTAGAAACGTTTCTGCACAAATCAACTCGGTAGTCGTGCGGCTGTCATGTCCTCGCCCCACGTCGCTAGCGATGGCTCCTCTTCTGCGCCTGCATCATCCGCATCTCCGTCCGTGTCAGTGCAGGTCGTGTCATCCAGCGAGAGCGCCGCGTCCCGCGTCACCATCCCGTCGCCGTCCGCCTCGGGCGTCGACGATCCCGACGCCAATACGCCGAGCGCTGCAGCGTCATGGGCCAAAAGTTGGTCCCCATCCGCTGCTCTGCACCAAGCTAAGTCGGCTATGAAGCAGTCGGGATCAAGGCAAATGCCGCTCCACGGACGGTACCGACCGCTCCAGCTGCTGGAGGACGACGACAGCGACGACGAGTGGCAAGGTGAAGCTCGAGGCGTCCCAAGCTTCATCAGCGGCGCTTCAAGCCCCTCTTCAGCCATGGAGGCCGCTTCCATCCCATTGGCTCGTTCTCTACTCGAGCGTGAGCAGATGACGTCATTTCTACAGAGTTCGTGGGTGTTTCTACTGCTACTGGGCACGTTAGCCTCCGTAACAGCTTGGAGTGTCGATGCAGGAGTGTTGGTCGTCACAAAGCTCCATTCGAACTTCATAGCGTTCGGAGACACGTGGTCTCTAGGTTATATCTTCTATATCCTCTTCCGCGTGCTCATTCTGCTGCTGGGCGTGGGCTGCACGGTCCTCGTCTGTCCTGAAGCTGCGGGCTCCGGGATTCCCGAGATGAGGAGCATCTTGGGAGGTTTTCCGTTCCCCAACTACCTCACAGGACGCGCGTTGGTCGCCAAGTGCGCTGCCTTGATACTAGCACTGGGAAGTGGCCTCACTATTGGAAAAGAAGGTCCGTTCGTGCACTTGAGCTCGATTATCGCTCGTCAGCTGCTGCAATTGCCACTTTTTGAGCAGATTCGGAAGTCCAAGGACCTGACACACCACATGCTGGCAGCAGCATGTGCTGTGGGCGTGACAGCAACGTTCGGAGCTCCAGTGGGCGGCGTGTTGTTCAGTATCGAGGTCACCACGTCCTACTACGTGACGTCCAACTACTGGCGCGCCTTCTTCTCGTCCGTCGTGGGCGTCGTGGTCTTCCGTGGACTTAATAGTCTCCTAGCTGGCTCGTATGGATCGCTATTCACCACTTCTTTCGACCCACTACCGTACGAGACGTTCGAGATCGCCTTCTTCTTGTTATTGGCCGTCATCTGTGGACTACTCGCTGCGCTACTGGTCCGGTCATACCGCATGACTCTGGATATGAAGAAGAAGTTTGAGGATCAATACGTACTGCCCACTTGTGGCCGATTCCCCGGTGTATCGCCCCTTATCTACGCAGCTCTCGTGGCGTTTCTATTCTCTCTGGTGGAGTATCCAGTCGGCAGCTTTATGCAACTCACGCAACGTCAAGCTATCGATGATATGTTCTCTACCAAGACGTTAGCGGCGGATGAAGTGGCCACGGCGACGCACTTGTCGGTCGACTTCGGCAGCTCCTGGACGTCTCCGTCGCTCCATTTGAACCTCGTTACGTACGTGGTTGTGCGGTTCTGGGCCTTGGCTATCAGCGCCACGGTGTTCGTTCCCAGTGGGATTGTTACGCCCGTGTTCGCGATCGGTGCTGCACTCGGTCGTTTATTTGGCGAGATGGTCGTTATTCTGAGTGAAGGAGAGCTGTCTATTGGAGGCTACGCTGTCGTTGGAGCTGCTAGCTTCACGGCAGGGGTGACGGGGACCATCAGCATCGCAGTGATCGTGTTCGAACTCACAGGCCAGCTGAGCTACATGATCCCTGTACTGCTCTGTGTGATTGTGGGACGCGCTGTGACGCGCGTCTTCTCGCTCGACATGTACGAGACGATGGCTCGGCAGAAGAATTTGCCTCAATGGCCAGACCTGACCAAGCAGATTTCCTACTCCCTCACAGCTGGAGATCTCATGCGGGACATGCCTCCTTACTATCTTCTTCGACATCAAACACTGAACTCGATCAAGCACTTGCTACAAGTCACTAGTCGCGCCAAGAAAGACAAGATCGTTCGGCTGTTTCCAGTGGTGGATGACACCAAGACGATGGTGTTGTTGGGGGTTGCCACTCGAGAAGAACTCGAGTCTCTGGTGGTATTGTGGGAGCTCAGTCTTCGTAGCGGCAGAGTCACCGACCGTCGTGTTTCTGTGGCTGGAATCATGCCGGAACAGGCTGTCGTGCTGTCCAATCCAGCGACTGAAGAGTCCGAGGACGTGGACTTGGTGCATCTCGAACTCTTGAGTCTGGAAGAAGAACATTTTCACGCGCCTCGAGACACTTCCGCCAGTCAAGTGGTGCTACTCATCTCGGTACACAAAGCTCCGCAGTTATTCGTCACACATCGAGGAAAGTTACAAGGTGTCATCCATGCTGCAGACCTGCTGGCAGGCTCACGCAAGTACATGTTGTAAATATCAACCTAACAAACTTGCGAAAAAAATTTAACTGTAAAATTGACATTATCTTACGGTACTTGACGAGAACCTTGTTGTAGATTTCCTTAGATGCGTCGCACCATCACGGTACGGGTCGAGACTTGTGCGTCGTTGAGTCTTGTGCTTCTTGACGCTGTGTCGTTCACGTGCCTTCATGGCCGCAGTGTAGAATGCATCTGTCCTCTTCACCGACCGTTCTTCGGTCTTCTCCAACAATTGCGTCAGTTGAGAAGCGTGGCGGAATCTCCGCGTCTCTTCCAAATGTTGTTTCTCTTGCAGTAAAGCTGTTAGTTGGTTCTCTCGATCATGACGCAGTTCACGCATCATCTTCTCGGACACTGATCGCTGGGCTTTTTCCACGACTTCACGCTCCTTAGCTTCACGACGAGTCTGCTCCTTGACAAGTTGGATCTGATTCGAGTAGAAATTCTCCATTGCTTGTTCTCGTTCGGCGTGTTCCTTCTGAATCTGCTTGAGCATGGACGTCGTCATTCGATGTTCTTCTCGAAGTTTCTCCTTCTCCAGATCCAGCAAGTGACTCATCGCTTGACGTAGCTGTTTCTCCTCTTCGTTCTTGGCTTCCAGTCCGATAGCGATACGATGCAAACGCACGTCTTGCTCGAAGCGACGAGATCGGATCTTGTCGACGTTGGCCATGTGTTCACCGGACTTGAATGCTCGTTCCAAGTGCTGGCGTTGAGAAGCTTCTCGCTGACGCAAGTCTTGTAGATGGTTCTTCAATGACAGTTTGTAGCGCAAGAATTGTGCTTGAGCTTTTGATGTGGCTGCATGATGTCTTGTCTTCGGTAGCAACGGGTAAAGCGACTTGGATGGGTCACGTCGTGGTCGAGAAGTGGACGGCCGTTCAGGAGCATGAGGCTCGTTTCGCGCGACTTTTTTCTTCACTGGGCTGGTCGTCAGTTCGTCGTCTTCTTCGGCTTCCTGGTGGTTAGCGCTCTTTCGTGGAGTCGAAGGCTTCGTGTTCTCGTTTGGCTGAGTATTTTCACCATCCTCATTTGGTTCGGCAGCAGCTTGATCGCTTTCCTCAGATTCCTCTTCGATGCTAATTGAGGAAAAGTTTTGTGCGAAAACTCCTTCATCGTCCATGAAGTGCATGCTCTCGTCGCTGTTGTGTTGCACTGAGGACACCCCTTCAAAGAAGGCACCCTGTTTATCAGACGACTTGTTCTTGTTTTCGTTTTCTTGAAGTTTATCTTCGTCCGGACTGGAACCGCCAGCTGCGACAAAGCGTCCGTACGGCTTCGTTTCTATCAGATCCTCGTTGACTTTTTGCTGCTTTCGTCCACTCGCCGTCTTCGCTGCAACTCGAGATCCACCGCGTACCCCTCTATTAGTCGGTTCCGCCACCCTGCTACTGCTACTCGCCTTAAGCGATTTCTCCAACAGTCGAGACCGCTTCTTGTTATTCTCCGCGATCGCATCTGCTCTGCTCTTCCCACCCACTGACGTTCTCCTTAGCTCCTCAGCATTAACAGCACGTCCAATACGAACTTCTTCTTGCTTCTGACTCCCTCTGGACTGCGACATACTCCTCGTCCCGATCTCCTTCTTCCGCTTCGGTCTCGACCTTGTCCCGGGGTCGCTCTTCGGTGTGCTCTCCTTTCTCTGCTTCTTAGCAAATTTCGGTGGCACACGCCGTTTCGTCATTGTCGCATGTACTTCCGTTGCAGCCATCCCGAGACTGGCGAAACTCACGTCTCTGAGCTTCTCCCCGACCTCCTGACTCTCCTCAAACAGCAGCAAATAAACCTGCTCCAGCATCGTCAGCAGTCGACGGATGCTGCCCAAGTCTCCAGCACAGAGATTTACTCCTGTTAATGTATCAGCCGCGTCGTCATCATTGACCTGATCCAATAGAGCGCTCCGTAGCGCGTCCGTAACGAGTTGCGCATTGTGCTCATAATCTTGTCGAGTCCGCGGTACGCGCTCCACGTCGCGGAGGCGGAACTGAAAGAGCTTTTCGTATAGTGCAACGCTCATGGATGACACGCTAGCCACGAGGTCGGCGGCGTTGGCGAACGCGCGGTCTCCGAAGCCTAATTTTGACAGTAGTGCATTTGTGTCGAGAAGGAGTTGGTCCGCTGTGGATATCGCCGCTTCTACGGGGTCAATAGGTGTAGAAACTTGTGCGTTTTGTGGAGGAGGGGCATTAACGTGCGGTGGTGATGCCGACATGGTACTATGAGCAGTATACGCGACGTATGCGCGCGGTTAGGAGGTTGCCAATCCAGGAATGACAATGGAGCTCTTCGCGTTTTTGAATTGGGATTTTCAAACATGGAAAAGCGGGACTGTACAGTCCCTACTGATACAGACTAATCTACTTGTATTTTGTAGGACTCGGTGTGCGACCGGGAGAAATGAGGCAGTTACAATTATAGAATCGGTGACACTAGGCGTTTCGAAACCTCAGCAAGAGTACTGTGCAAAGAGGGTTAAGTACGAACATCTTCAAGTTGAACTCGATAGTTCTCCTCATGCTTCATTCCTCTCTTGACTGCGGAGGCTCGATGAACTGGACGAAGCGATGATGGTGATTCTCCCACCAGCGCTCTGCCTCCACCTCGGTCACTTTTTCTCGATCGAAAAGCACAGCGATCACTTGTTCCTCCAGCGTGTCTTCTCTCCGACCCACATGCAAAGCGACTCCATCTCTTCCTGCTCTGCGATCTGTCTTGCGGTACATCGTACTGAGCTCGAACTTGGATGCGTCTTGTAGTATTAACCTCACTTTTGTCTCGCTCGAGTCGAAATCTGCGCGTCTGCCTCCAATTGTCGGCTTTGCACTCCAAGCAGGTAGATTTTCTAAAGGCTTTTCTTCTTCTTCAGCTACTTCGGCTTCTCCGTTAGAGTCGCTGCCTCCTGCTTCATCGCTAGTGTGCGGTTCACTTTCCGCCTGTTTTTCAGACTCTGGTTGTTGAATTTCACCAGTAGAGCTCCGACTAGTAGCTAGAGATGCTTGCAGCTCCGACTTCATGTTGTCCAAGAGCTTGCAAGACACTCCTACAGGTTGAGAGATGGATGCACTCTGCAGTGCTGTCTTTTTCTTTTGTCGTCGATGATGAGATAGTCGCGGCACTTTCGGAAGAGGTTTCTCCTTCAAGAGAGTTGATCCACTTTCTCCTACACGTCGACTACTCTCACTTCGCGTGAAAGATCTGCTACTGGAAGGAGGCGTGAGCGTGTCCCTAAAGTATTTATCTCCCGAGTATGTGATACGGCGGATTAGCTTGGGCTGAAACGTGAGTTCTCGCTCGTACTCTTGTGTCTGTCGCTGACGTTCAGCTTCCATTTTATCCTGTTTTTTCTTAAGCCACTCCATCTGCCGCTCCAGTAAAGACATTTCAGCGAACTTTTTAGCGATCGCAGCCGTCTCCTTACCGAGTTCTCGACGTGACAAGTACCCTGCGCTCGACAGAGGTCGAGGTCTCTTTGCCACTACAGGAAGTTCGATTTCGGGGTTCAAAGCTTCGACGGACCAAGACGACGCGTTGTTGCTGTCGAAATCGGCACCATGAGTGCTCGCATTGCTGCTGATTTCGCTGTTCTTCTCATCGGAGAGGACAATCAAGTTCTTCCCAGGTCGCAGCTTCCCGCGACTAGGACTCGTTAGCGTTGCATCGCGAGCTTTTGTCTGTACAATAATTCCCGCGAAGCAGGGGAGATCTCGGAGCTCCATCACAATATGCCTCCAACACTTGCACTGAGCTCGTGGGTGCGAATCCCCTCGTTGAATGTGCCTCCGAATCATCTGACCACGTCAAAGACTAGTTAGATATCGCCACAGCTGCATATCAAAGTATTTACTCTCTTCCTTACCTCTTCTGTTCCATCGTCAGGAATGATAACTCGACTTGTCTCATCACGTAGCCAGTGCTCAACTAACCGAACTCGTTGATGCCACCAATTAGCATCTGCATTCAGGTTACTCAAGTCCTCAGCAACAAACTTGGTCTGTCGATGCACGATAGTACGTCAAGCCAAGTACATTCAGACAGCTCGAATGATAGCACCATTTACCATGCCCTCGACGAGCGTCGCTTCATTCATCGCAAGTGTCTGCACCATTTTGGCGGTGCCCGTTCACACGAGCCAACGTCGTGTAGGGCGAGAAAAAGGTTCTCGAGCTTTTTCAAGAGTATAAATAAATGCTCAAGCATTTTTGCACTACAGCGAGTTCACTATTTCTGGTGGAGATCTTCGTCGTTTCTGGTTTAGAAACACAAATTGTTTCCACAGTTTTTTTTTCTCATTGAATATCGCTGCATCTTGATCATCAACCCAATAGCTTCTCATCTCACCTACAGCGATGCCGACTATGCTGGCGACAAGATCGATCGCAATTCCATTAGCGGCGTGGTAATGCGTGTAAATGGTGCTGTGGTCGGCTGGCTCTGCAAGAAGCGGACTACCGTGGCCATCTCTACTATGGAGCGTGTCGTGGTCATCACCGGTACGTGAACCGGTGTCTCAGCACGCACCGGTAACCTCAAAGAGCTTCACCTTCGGATCTTCCACTTTTCTTGAGCAGAAGAAATGATCTCAATTCTGGATTCATGTGGTCGATCTCGTCCTTGGTTTGCACTACCTTGTACATCGTCCGAATAGCGGAGATCATGCGCTTCGTAGTCGGGAGATGTGGCAGGAATCGTTGACTTCTCATAATCTCGTGCTGGCCTTCATCTCTCAGTCGTTCACCCTGTACCATTTGCTGCTGAGCCTGAGTCATCTTGTCCTTCAACTCGATGATCTTCTTGACTCCAAGTGTCGCTGCGTCCAGCTGACCCGCAGAATCGCGGAATCCGTCCACGATCTGCATCGTGTTTGTTCCGTCAGACAGCAGCTTCTCTCCGACAGCGTACTTCTCTTGTCCACTTATCAGAATCTGCTTTCCTTCCTCCTCACGCTCAGTACGCTGGACCAATCCGTGCGAAAGCGCGTTGAGCATCCACCGAGCCATCGCCATAATGATCCGCATGTTCCCAAGCGCAGGAGGCAACGTGTCTTCGATTTTGTACGCGCGGATAGCAAATAAATGTGCTCTCTCCATAATCATCAACACCTCGCAGGCACGAACCTGCAGGAAATAGGCGAATTGTCGATCGCTTAATGGCAATTCGTCAACTGATCCTCGATGTGGGGACTGCTGCAGCATATTGTGCTGCGTGTGATTGTCTTTTAGCACCCACAAGCCTTCAAACGGGTTCTTGATGGTCGTGTGCCTCATCACAACGCCTAAAGAATTGATAGAAGCGTTGTCGGCATGTCCAAAGAACCCCACAATTTCTTCTCGATTGCTGAAAAAGTCGCTGTGGACCTCGAATTTCGACCCTTTCTCACAATGGCCAAACCACTTTGAATACCGCCCGACACTCGTACCGAAGCGTAGTCCATAGATTGACTGGGAAGCAAAACCTTCGATGCTAACGAGTTTCTCACCTCTGCCCAGCGAAAAGACCTCATGAGTTCCGAACGGATTCCCATGTATCGAGCCTTCAATATTCGCTTGTCCGCTTGCCTTGAGCACGACACAGATCCCATCCACTTTCTTGCCGCAAATGATACCAACTTCACTGATACTGCCGAACGGTGGCACTTTGTCGTGCGTGAAAGGCTTCCCTGCCGTCGTACCGAAAAGACTGGATGAACGTTCTGCGTGTTTGTGCACCGCGCGTTCACTGTACGCAGCCAGCATTAATCGCTTCTCCAATTGCAATCGTAAGCGAACTTCGTTCTCGTGGTCTTGAAAAAGCTTCTTTAGTGTTGGAGAGCTGATCGCTGTCTCCCGCATTAACTTTCGGGTGTGAGTCAATTGAGCTCTTAGGTGCGAGGATGGTAATCGTTGTTCCAACGCGATGATTTTACAGTGATACGTATCCAAATCGACCATGCATTGCCTCCACAGATATGGCAGAAGAGCGCAACGTTCTGCGTAGGTGTACTTAACCTTGACTCGGTTCTTAAGAGCATGAAACACTGTGTGCATCGACCATATTTCACGCTTCCGGCGAGATAATTTGACGATCGTTTCTCGTGCTTTAGAGCACTGCGCGAACTGTATCCATCTTAAAAAGATGCTTCGGAACGAATTGGCGGGTGAGTTTCTGGTGCCTGCGAGCCGCAAGGACTCGGAGCTGCCATCGAACAGATCTTGTTCTTGCATATAATTCTCATACTTCCACATGAGTTTTTGTGAACGCTGAAGCTTTTGCGAGAGTCTTGGCGACTGGAACTTCCACTTCCAGACAGCATGCTTCAATAGCGTCTGAAAGGCATGATACTTCAGCTTCTGTTTATAAAATACACCCATGTTCCTTTCCCAGTACATGAAGCGATGGCAAAGACGAAGCCAGTTGCGGATCTGTGCACAATGGCACAGCATACTCGTGTACTTCATCATAACGACGACACGGAGGCTACGAAAGCTTGATTTCAGCTGTTGTCGTGCTTGCTGCTGCAGCAAAACATCGTAGACATTATCCATCGCATCATGCAGACGATGTGCCCGTCGCCGCATAATTTGCTGCACTTGCTGCATCTGCGCTGCCTTAATCTTTAAGGTTGCGCTGGTTTCCAAACGCAGAAAAGCATCTTCATTGGCTTGCTTTTTAGTCAGCAGTTGCTCCCGTCCACGTATTGTTTCTTTTCGCACGGCATCGCTCTCCATTGTTGAAAGAAGGTCTTGACGAAGCTGTAGAGCTCGAACCGGGTTATTGGCAATAGCTAGAAGACGCCACTCTCGGTCTTCACGCCAGTGCAAAACAACTTTTTCTCCAGTTTCCTCCGCTTCATCATCCTTCTTCACAGGCTCAACTCCGTCTTGTGTTGCTGGGGGGAGCTTGTATACAGTGCCTATCATCCACTGACGGAAACGAGAGCTCAGCACGTGGAATGCGCCCAAGTCAGTAGCAAAACGGTTGATTTTGCCTTGGTGTACCGTTGTCCGCAAGTACTTCACAAAGATACGACCAAAGCGTCGATAAGCAATCACATTACCGATCATGTTGATACGATCCCGTTCGCGATATTTCAAATACATCCCGAGACACAAATCGTAAAGACGACTTTTACGTTTGATCTTCTTTCCCAACTCCGTCTCCATAATTCTCGTCAAAGAGCCTGCAACCGCACCGTCATTCGAGTCGACGTTTAAATCATCGGGATGTAAATGGAGTTGAGAAGACTCGACATGGTGCTCATCGTTTGCAGTAAGATATGATACAGAACCCCGAGTATTCCTGACACCTGCCGTCGATCCTCTTCCATGCTGAGGTGGCTCATACGTCGTCA
Source organism: Phytophthora infestans T30-4 (assembly GCF_000142945.1). Lineage (NCBI taxonomy): Eukaryota > Oomycota > Peronosporomycetes > Peronosporales > Peronosporaceae > Phytophthora > Phytophthora infestans. The sequence continues at coordinate 139,492 of NW_003303706.1, read as the reverse complement.
TTGGGAGACTACGGCGTGTTGCTGATACTTTCGAGGGCTCGTTATCAGTTGGATAAAACGACCCACGCTGTTGAGCTGCCCGGTCATGATTGACTGTTCCCTTATGATGACGTTGGTGTTGATGTGCAAGCGCTTTGGCTCTCGCGGTAGCGGAGAATTGACCTAAGAGGCTCATGTACTTGCGCTGCTTCATATCCCTCTTCAAAATCGAGTAATAACGCAGAATATAAAACGTCACCCTCACCATGTAAAACTTGTGTAGTTGCTGAAGCGTATTCCCGTGGTTTTTCCAGATCTGGCGTATTAACCGCGAGCGTTGGAATCGATCTTTCCAGGTTGCCCAGCAAATACGGCGAATTTTCTTCAGTTTCTTGTTTCGCATGCGTGTAATTTGTTTTTTATTCCATTGCTTCGTTTTGTACCTCAGCTTCAATGCACGAAAGTTTCGTAGCTGAATATATGTGCGCAAAACATTCATCAGGAATTCGGTTTTACCACGCGCAATGATCATTTGCTGGAGATGACGCTTCCAAACGTAAAATGGCCAGAAGCTGATGCGATAGAACGCGTAGTGTTCATGCAGCTTGCGGGTCATATACTTCCAGGCAACAAACTTACGCAATACGTATTTGCACAGGAGTCTCGAGCGCTCAGCAAATGCTCGCCAGTCATAGAAAATCTGCTTCTTCATGCGAAAACGAAAAATTATTTGTCGCTCAGGCCATTGGTCGATTTCAAATTGCTCCCAGTACCGACGGATACTTTGCTTGATGATATCTGCTGCCAAGTCATGATACAAATATGCCGCCGCGGGAACCTCGACGCTCTCGAAGTGCCCATTTCGCGAGAACTTCTGAAGAAGTGTCGACAAGATCACCTTGATACTTAACTTTAAAGGAGCACTATTCGTCGTCTGTGCTTCTGGCGTTTGAGTCAAATCTGAGTGCTGCAGTCTGGTATCATGTTGGAGTATCCGTCTTCGCTGTGGTTTTCGGAATATGACGTCTAAAAATTGAGATCGCATGTGTTGTCGCTGTTGTTCGTTCTCCCACGGAATGTCTTTTCGGTCACATTTAAACTGCTGCAAGACATCGATCATATGCTTAGCTGATGTAGCTAAGCGTTGCCGAACTGGTGTTGAGCGCAATGAAATCGTTATGAGCAACCAGCAATATTGAGGCGTAAAATACACAATACCTGGACATACCTTTCTCTTCCAGTGCCTCTAGTTCCCGGGTATAAATGTCTTTTTCCTGCCTTTGTCGAAACTTCTCCCTGTCGAACTCACGTTTCCATCTCGAAGCCTCTAGAGGGTCAACGGGATGGAAGATCTGACGGAAACCCTCAAAGGATAAAACCGCTTTAGATTTGGTCCGTCCTCGTATCAAGTGTTCCTCTTCATCACCTTCTCCATTTGTTTCTTGTGTAGCGTGTACTGCTGCCACATGTTCTTCAAGTATCTTTTGGACTTTGGCTGCGTCGTTATTGCCAAGTTGAACATCCGAAAGTTGCAGGAATTTCACAATCTGATTGACCGTCATATCCCCACTTCCTGTAAATGCGATTTCAATCGTATCCCACGACCTGAACAATCGTTTCTGCAGTTGAGTTTCCACAAAGTGATGCAAGTCCGTCAGCCTTTTACGTCGCTTTAGTCCGGGGGTCTGAACCTTCGCCTGCAATCGCGTTGCTGAAAAGCCAAAACTCGATGACTCTTCCTCTTCCTCATTATTCTCCTCTTCTTCAGGCGCTTCAAGCCCTCCTCCGTCCGTTAAAACTGATGGCCGCCTCCTGTTCATCACCTCTGATCCCGTCTCGGTAGTCTCAGGCGTCACACAACTCGGCACCGAAGGCACGCCCGTCAAAAAGATACCACTAGCATCGTCGCCAGTGTCCAATATTACACAATCTCCGATGCTAAATCCCCATTCGTTGCTGCCACTGTCCACACCACTCAATGGTATTTTCTCTGCGTTATCCTGCCACTGGCTCCAAATGGCGTCCACCGTCTTCTCCACCGATTGTTGATCGTTAAAATCACCCGGTCCTGCCATGGGCCAGAGGCCAAACCTGCTTAAATCCTTCCACACCTTCTCTCTGAGTCTTTTCCTTCTGTCTACATGTCCTAATCCGTCGAGTTTCCTGATTCTCGTACTATGACGCCGCCTCGTGGTGTTCTTAAGCACCAAAGCTCCCATCTTTCTCACTTTACGCTCCTCTTCCTCCTCTCTCGAGCCTAATCGCGACACCTTAGGCGTAGTAAACTGAGCTCCGTCATCGTGGCACTTCACTATCCCTTCTCGTGGCGCTCGGCTCACCATATTGCGCTGGATACGCGCCGCTACAGGGTGTGACTCAGGAAGCAGCACGGGAAGGTCGAACCAGTTGGGCACCGCTAGCTCCCGACGCCCCGCCCGTCTCTGCGTGGATCCAGGGCCCTTCCGCGCATACAGGACCGTACGCTTAGGCGAATTCTCGCCGGAAACAGGCCTTTGAGCGAGTGTGGGCTCCGCTCCTGCGTCTTCTAAGACATCCGTCATCCAGTGCGGAATTGAGATTGAAGCGTCGTCAAAGGTAAACATGTCGACCATCACTCTCGGACGATAGGTATTGGATGAAAACATCGAATAATTTTGACCAATGGATAAGAGACCACGAGCTAGATGACTCCATTTACCACAAGGGGGACAAATCTGGAAGAGATGGTGGAGATCATCCTGGACCCGAGCATCCGCGATTGGGTGGTGCTGCCCATGGTCATTATCTTCGGATGCTCAGCCATGGTGCGCCACTATGTCACGCTGCTGCTCAAGAACGAGAAGATGGCTAGTGTCGAGCAACTTACGCCCATGTACGTCAGCAGCTAGAGCATTTAGGAGGCGGTTGCTCGCAATACTTTGAAAATAATGAAGAAGAACTCACGGGTATTTAATTGCGGTCTTTGACTGACAGGAATACGGTGAAGCGTGCGCAGATTACGCGCGTCAATTCCAAGTTCATCTCGCCCGATGCCTTCGCCATGCGCAGGGTGAGAAATGAAATGCTGCAGTACAGACTATTAGAAAGAATGACTGACGTGTACTCAATGGCAGCACTACTTCACAGCGTCGCAGAAGAAGGACGGCTTAAAGGGCGCACTGCGTGAGAAGGTCAAGAGCGAGGCCATGAACCAGATGATGAACCCCAACTCGATGCTGGAAATGATGAAGGGCAACATGACTTTCATGGTATCCAACTTCGTCATGATGGGACTCATGAGCTATTTCTTCGGCGGATTCGTGCTCGGTGCGTTGGCTCCACGCTTTGTCGCACTCTATCGTTTTCTGATTGGCACAATGTGGTCTTGCTTTTCCTCAATCACAGCGAAGGTGCCGTTCTCGCTGACCCAGAAGTTCAAAATGATGCTGCAGCGTGGCATTGAGCTCAAGTAAGGACTGATATTCCATTGGTGATCACCCAAAGATACCCCGGCTCACCGTGTCCTTTGTTGTTAATGTAAATTGCAGCACCCTGGATGTGTCATACGTCTCCTCGGTATCCTGGTACTTCCTCGTGAGCTTCGGTATGCGCGGTTTCCTCTCACTCATCCTCGGCGAGAAGAGCGGTAAGTTTTGTGTTGAATTCCCTTTACTTAAGGACAAAGATATAACGACGGCTTCGTCATCATTGCCGCGTCTTACAGCTAGCGACGACACAAAGGCCATGCAGATGCAGATGGGTATGGGTGCCGGTCCCAACATGGCGTTTGACGCGCCCAAGGTGTACAAGCAGGAGCGCGTGAGTCTCCGTCTGCACAACCACGACTGGGCACTGGAGTTCGCCGAGAAGAAGCTGTTGGGTGAGCCTATTTCAGTGAAGGCCAAGAAGTCCGCTGCCTCGTCGTCCATCATCTCAACAACCACCACAACCACGGAGAAGCGGTCGTCCAAGTACACCAAGATCTCCAAGAGGAAGTAACGCATCAATCTTGCAACGTCAGCAGAGCAGATTCGATTGGTCAAAACGAAAGTAATTTCAGCGAATCATTTCTTTGATGACTGCTAATTGGTGCATAATATGGTTTTAATGCTGTGATTGGCGGCAAATCCAATTCTGGTGGTTCTGTACTTTGCTGAGGCAAGATCATTCGTCGACTCGCTCCTCGCCGCACACCCCGCCACTATGGACGTCATCCGCAAGTACCTTAAGTCGGACCTGCCGCGTTATCTCAAGGGCCTGCCACTTCCTCGCACGTTCTCGGGGTTCCTAAAGCTAAAGCAGGACGAATGGATGTATCTGGCGCCTCTGCTCATCACCATCTTCGTGTTGGGACTCACGCTGTTCGCCGGCAAGAACAGCTCGAAGCCTGGGCGCGTGAACCACAAGATACAACTGGAGAAGGAAAAAGTCGTGGACTTTGTGTCGATCCCTGACGTAGAGGACGTGATCAAGAGCAAGGGCAAGTGCACGGTGTGCCGCTGCTGGAAGTCCAAGAAGTTCCCGTACTGCGACGGCTCCCACATGAAGCACAACAAGGAGACGGGTGACAACGTCGGCCCGCTTGTTCTCACGGCCAAGAAGGCCTAAGTGTGGCTGTAGTTATGTATGACTGATAGCTGCTTGCTTCGGATTAAGCAAACTGAAGTCCATTCGCATGTGATTTCTTCTCCCTCTTGCGCTAACCTGTAAGCATTTGAGCTCGTGTGACCAAACAAGCTGTTGCTCATGTTAAGTGAAGTAATCAGTGATGGCGAACTCGATTAGACTTTGAAATACCCCGGCTCACGTTGACATCCTTAGGCGCATGAGTCAGCTTATCAATGAATCTGTACTGCAGTGTTGCCTTGTTGCCATGAGCGTCGGGGCTTTTTGCGTGTTGAAGAGAGCTCAAAAGCTATGGGCGAAAATGACACCGCGTTTGGTGACCACCGTTGCTTCAGTGCAGCGATGCTCCATCACTGGAGTCTGGAACAGAGGAACTTCAGCGTTGCTGAACGATCGTAAGTATGTCGGAGTAACTCTGTGTTGACAACAGCAGCACTGTTGTATCGATGAGCCAGTAGGCTGTCGATTGCAGAACCAGCAGTACAGTACAGTGAGTGTTTTGTGGAGATACGCTTCGAGTTGATGGCTCTGGCTTGGTACGTGTGACACCGCTTGTAATTGGAGAAGGATACCTTAGCAAGCTGATTGAGTCCGGGTCACTCTCGGTCTCGACTACAGTAGCCTGCACCAACCGGCTGGCATCAACATGTGCTCTAGCTTTTGACGGTTAAAGTTCGCCGCCATCTCATCGAGCCTCGTTTGGAGACGAACAGCAAGCTGCACGCCCTATTCAGATTCAGATCGCATCAGCCTTTGCCCGACTTTGGTTCTTAAGGCTATTACACCATCGAGTCGACCTCCATCCGAGTGAGCTCGCTTCCAGCCCTTCCTCGCCCACAATGGGATGGGAGCTGCCCGTGAATTTCGAGCGTGATTAGCACCATCATCGACCACGCCATCGAAATTGTAAAAGCTCCTCTACCTGATACCGATAACCTTCCATCACTGTACAGTACACGCACTGCGAGTCTCGCAATGGTCTCGGCGACTTTGTTGACCGATACGTCGCTGAGCGCCACAGGCTCGACAAGTGTGTCTTCACTTGAGCTGAAGCCACGTACGCGGCCCCGTTTGTGGCATTTATCAACGTGGAGTCGAGGCGCACGTGCGCTGCAAAGTTGGGGCCGAGCGTCCCGTTGCACCTCACCAGCTGCCCAAACTCGAAGTGGCCAAATGCTCCGTGCACAGCCTGGGCCGACAGACGCGGCGGTCCCGCCGGCGTCGAGGATCCTGCACTGCAGGACCTGCAGCCACGCACGCGCTTCATCCTCTCTCGCATTTTCCCGCTGGCCGTCAGGCACTGAGTGAGTGAGCTGAAGCTGCGCCCGGTGCATTTGTACATAGCTATAGTCTCCGTTCAAAAGACTCACCTGACGCGACCGGCACCTTGAAAAATCGCGGTGACCTCGGGTTTTCATCGGGTGCGTGTTCTCACGGCTTACACAGTTCCAAAGCAACCTTTTGCCGATTATCGAGTGATCTACAGAGCATGGAGATCCAGCAACGCAAACGGGTGGCCATCACGTCGTCCTTCTTCCCTGTGGACGAGAGTCTGTTACCCCAATTAAATATCTCGCCGGCGCAGCATGAGGAACTGCGTCGATATGCGCTTCAAGCGGCTCTAGACACGGTGCGGGACGGACCGACGTGGGGACGCTCCAACATCGAGCGCGCTGTGTCCAGCGGCTGGAAGGTGCTCTCGGCTCGCCCCACAGCCTGCTTTATGACTAAGCGGCAAACCAAGAAGAAGAAGAAGAGCAAACGGCAGACCCAGCAACAGTGCGAGCAGGTGCAAGAAGAAAATGATAAACGGGTGACTCCTCCAACCCCGCGCGTCACTATCCCGGGCGTCACAAGTCTCGGCAGCTTCCACGGTACCGACATCGTTCGAGGTCAGAGGAGCTTCCAACCATTCGCCCGTGTACCCTTGGAAGCCGCCAGTGGACAGCACTTTATGGCTCATGCAGTGCTGCCAAACTCCCTGGAAGACGTCATGAATAAGCTGTACTGTGAACATACACGTGAGATGCGAGCGTTGAAGCGGAAAGTATACGGAGAAGCAGCTTTGGATTGCTGCGTGTTACAGACTCTCGAAGGCGCTACATTGGAAGACCCGTTCTGGTATTTAGGACTCAAGTGGTTGGCTCTACGCTCTCCCATGCAAGCGTTGATGGCGAGTCGCGAGTTTGTGTATCTTGAACATCTAGGTACACATGTGGACCCGGAAACAGGACGTCGAATGTTGTATCGAGTGACTCAGTCCGTGCATGTTCGAGGATATGGCGGACAGGACTCGTACTTCGGTCTGACACGTGGACATATTGAAGCTGCTTTCGTCTACTGGATGGATGACGAAAACGAAGTGAGAAACCCTTTGTTGCACGTGTGTGCTAAGGGCAGAATCCACATGAAGGGAAGTATGCCGGACGCCATTGTGTACAAGTATCTTAAGGCATTCTGGCGCTCAGAACGCTCGCTATTCCCTGCCAACCGATCGTCTGGGTCCTCATTTGGCATAAGTATGACCGACCAGGACGGTGTCGAACAAGTACCGAAGAAATCGTCCACGAAGAAGAAGAGAAAGTCCAGACGTCGCAAGGTCCCAACTGGTCCACCGCTCGAGATGGCGCACGAATGGGTCGCTGACGAGCTTCGTCCACGTTGTTCCGTGTGCAACAAGAAATTTCGTCTAGTTAGACGCTTCAAGCATCATTGCCGTGCTTGCGGTGAAGTTATCTGTCGTGAGTGCACGTTCCATTACCGCGTCAATGTTCGAGCTACTCAGAGCTTTCGTGGCTTACGAGGAACCATAGCAACACCGGTGGACGTTGCTGCGGACACTAAAGCACTCGAGGATGAGCCTCCATCCACGAAATTTGACGAAACAATGACTTGTAGCTTTGATAATCAAGTGGAAGAGGAGGAGAGCAAAGGTGGGGAATTCAACGCGAGTTTGAGTTTAGTGAATGCAAGGAAAGCGGTCAACGGACCACTGGAGACGGCGGTGCTTGGTGGTGACTCGATCGTGTGCGTGGTGATGGCCAAGGTGTGTCTACGTTGCTTACACAGCGTGCCGATCGTCAACAAGTCCTCGCAACGACGAAGACACAGCGAGATGGCACTCAATGGATCGCTCCCTGGAGGCATCAGCGAGACCGATCCAGACTTTGGTTTGAGTGGAGATTGCGGTCTGCGTCCTCAAACATGGACGCCAGACAACCGAGAAGTGGAAGAACTTGACGGTCTTGATGACGAACCAGGTCAGAGTGGACGTGAGTTGGACCTCCCGATGCTGGTAGTGGACGATGAGGACAATGAGAGTGTCGATGGTCTTGCTGAAATGAAACGCAGACCGGGATCGTACGCGTGCGACGCGAGACCGGGGTCATCTATGTTTGTTCGGCCTGGTTCCTATGCTCAGGAATGGAATGGGCAAGAGGATGGAGCCCTGGATAGTCATGCCAACCACGAGCGCGTAGTAATTCTATCGCCTCACGCGCTGTCTACTTCGTCCTCTGTTACATCAGCACAGTTGATTGAGTTTATGGATAAGGACGAGAGCAGCTACAACAGCAGCCAACACAGTGGCGACATCTCCAGTGACCTCGACAATGAAGACAATGACTCCATCCAATTCTACCCGACGCAGACGAATTGCCTCCCGGACGAGGAGTCCAAGCCACCGGCTGAAGAATGTCAAGGACGTGTGAGTAGCTACACGGCAAACTTCGACCCGAACAACCTATTCGAGCTGAAAGATGAGGAAGATGAACTCGCTTCTAGCGCTGCTACAGCGAAAGCCACTGTGAGCGCTACCGAGCGAGTGTTGCGTCGTATGCGCGACCTACAGGACGAAGCCCTGTACCAAACCCGCCAGATCCCGTCGCCGTCGCCGTCCACGACTTCGTTGTTCAGCGAAGACGACGACGCGTGCAGCGAGATCGACGAGCCCATGCAAGATCTCCGTCAAGCACTCGCACAAGTGGAAAGCTCGTTGGCAGATCAAGCTCGTATCCTCTTTACCATCGAACAGGAACGCAAAAGGGAGGCAGCAGCAGCAGTCTCCACTGTTACCGCTGCCAAGGTATAAGACCAGAGCGTTCGTATATGGTTGAGGCGTACCGGAGTGCGTATGAGAACATTTAATTCACTGTATTTCGTTTTTTTTTAATCAAGCGTAAGCTAGAATTTCTGTCATGCTACGACGTGGTCGTTTGTACTGTAGTACGTTCTTGTAGTTGTCGCTCACTATGCTACAGGACACCAAGACGACTCTAAGATGAGCGCATGGAGAGCGGGGTGAACTGTGCGTCGGCTCTAGGTGTCGGCGCAGTTTGGGTCGAGCCGGGGTACAGCAAAGAAGATCGTGCTTCCGACGAGATCTCGCCGGCTGTTGTGGCTGCTGTCTTGCCGGCTGTGTCGTCTTCCGGAGAGCGATTCATCTTACTGCGTTGCTCGGTGATGGATCGGATTAGCGCCTCCTGCTGGGCGATCGATCGCTCCACTTGTTCCAGTTGGTCGGGAATGGACAGTGACCGCAGCTTCGAGCTGCTCTCAGACTGACGTGCAGTGGTGGATGGTCGACGAGGAATCGACGGCGGGATGGCATCGCTCTGGTTGGTAGAACTCACCACTCGTCCACGACTTAGACGATTGTTGTCTTCATCTTCGCGCTTCGGTGTTGGCAGTAAGAAATCGTCGAAGTTGAACGTACTGTCGCCTCCATTAAAGAGATGACTGGGTCTAGCTGGAGGAGACTCGGCTCCGTTGTTCAGGTCGTCTTCGTCGTAGAGAAGAATACTGCGACGCAAGTTTTTCTTCTTCTCTCGGGCCATGTGCATCTGCCGCATACGTTCAACACGAGCGGAGTACTCCTCGTCCGTCTCTTCGATGTCGTCTTCTTCGTCGTCTCCGTGAGCGTTGTTAATCAACTCATCGTCAGCTGCATAGCGTCCACCAGGGAAGAAGCCACGCATCGGTCCCGGTTGCAAGCCAATGTTGTCGGCTAGAGAGCCTTGTAGAACCAACGGGAACTGCTTGATCATGGTCGGCGCAGCGTAAAAGTTGGTGGCTCCTCTCATGGTTCCCTTCCGCTCCTGACGAATGTTGAACATGCACTTCTTGCAGAGCTTGACGTTGTTAACAGCCGGGTATCCGTTCGAGCGCGTCTCCTCCAGACTCTTCTTGGCTGGTTGCTTAAGCAACACACTCATGGGTCGACCGTCCAGTTGCTGGCCATGTCGATGCGAACGGCGACTGTCAGTGCCTTCCATGTCTTCGTTATTATCTGGACACGGCGCTGAAGATGGCGGCGCAACCAGAGGCAACGTGATCATGCAACGCGAGCACATGACTTCACCGCACATACGGCAGTGATGACGATGACGTCGGACGATGCCGAAGCTCTTGAAACACACAAAGCAGACCTTTCGTTGATGGTCAGGTACCCAACTTGGCTGCGGATTGATCGACATTCGACTCATTTCAGGTGTTGGCGTCATTCCGAACGACGCGAGGCCATGCTGAGAGACGGAAAAGGGCATCCCAGCGGGGCCGTGGGCTGTAACTTCAGAGCCACTCATGGTGCTTTGACTCTTGTCGACACTTTGACCCGAATGCGAATGAGTCAGCGCTGCTGGCGGGTGTGGGAAGACCATGCCGTGCTTCATAATGTACTTGATGTCAGCGCAGTACTCGATCCGCACAACTGTCGGCGCGAACTGAGAGAGGAAGGCGCTTCCCAGCCAGCTGCCGGCTCGACCGCCTGGATCCAACGCACCTTCAGCAAACACCTTGACGGCGTTCGTCGCCTCGTCGAACCTGTACATGGAGATCATCGAGATGTGGCCACGAACGAAACGTAACTTGGACGGGTCCACGCCGTCACCTGGTTTGTCGTGACCTACAAGTTGAGTCAACGGAGGTAACACGTCGTCTCCCACAGACTGCATGACCTTAACGAGCACCTTGTGACCTTCGTCGGTAGTCACCGTCTTGGCGTATTCGTAGTACGCGTGGTCTCTTGGAGAAAAGAACTTGGCTGGCTTACTGGGACTCGCGAACGCCATCCATTTGATGCCAAAGAAGCGGAACGGATCGTCCTCCGTCTGCGTCTCCAGTACTTGGAGCACTGCAGCGTCCAAGAAATAGTCACGGAACAGATACGCACTGATGGATCGTTCGTCCAGCGTCGTGTCGCTGTACTTGCCGTACTCGACGTCCTGTAGCGTGAGTGCAGGGATCCGTCCAGAAGCCACAAACTGATGCGCCGTCGCACTACGACGATGCGGGTCCTTACGCTTGTAGATAGCCAAATGTGGCTTCGCACTGTGAAGTTTCCACTGCTTGGGATCATCGAAAATCTGTTTGGTGCCGTCCCATGCCGCCTTGGACTTGAGCAAACAGCTCGCGATGAGTCCTTCAGCCTGTTCGCGCATGTCCGCCTGCTGTGCGTCCGTGAGCTCCACGCGCGGGATCACTTCGTCCATTCGTGGCTGTTTGGCGACATGTTTGTGCTTGGAACGACCAGGAAGCTTGAGCTTCCGGCGTATGGCTGCTCGCGGTTGCTGCTGCGACTCCACCGACACGCTCCCGGGGTTCCAAGAGGCCGCAGCGAGCTTGGACGGTCGCTGGATCTGCGACCTGGAGAGCGGCGCATCCGACAGACTCGAGTGATCGCTCTCAGCCAGCACAGGCTCGGACGCCCGATAGTCCAGCAGCACTCGGCCACTATTGCGGTCCATTACGCTGCAGCTCACACGCTTCTCCATATACCTGCGTGATCTTTCGGGTTCTTTACACTCTGATAGAGCGGTGACAAGCGTCCAGCTGCCGCTCGTGACTCTGGAATCCCGTTACTGCGCGCGGCTGGGGATGATAAACTGACTGACGGCTGCAGCTCCTGGACTGTAACAATGACAATGTGGGTGAGTATTCCATCGAGTTTGACTATAATTGTATGTTGCATTTTTACTATACTTTGGAATGTTGCAGTCGTACCGATCGGAGACTTTGCTGTTCACCGCGTCGATTGCGAAATGAACGAGGGGGGACCGAGATTCGACGTAGCGACACGTTGTCAACGAGGCGTTGAACGACAAAAAAAACCATAAGTGGTGCCACTCTCAAAGCGCCAACGTCTTTTTTGTATTGTCCAAGTATTCAGTCCAATGTCTTGACGGTTGTAAGGAACAATGTATTGCTCGAGTCATCGAAAATCGACGCTTTGGCTCGTTTAATAGTTCGAATCTGTCTTCCTCGCTTTCAACGAGAACATGCCGCTAAGAAGAAGGCGTTCAGTGCGGTGCCCATCGCAACGGCATGACAGACCAGGCTAAGGCTTCTGTGGCAAAGTTTGCGTGGACTGAAGCTCCGTTCGAAGCAGCGAGTGAGATGGTCTCCACTGCTGAACTCCAGTGCAACAGTATGAAAGTCTCGCATGACAACTTTGCTGCGTTCTGCCTATTTAGCCTTCCCAGCGAGCACCGCAACAGCAACAAAAAAGAAATCCGCGTTTGTGGGCAGGGTGTCAATAGAGCCTGGCTATCCAACGCTCCATCGGCGAAAAAAAGCAAGCGATGTCATGATCGAGCCACGACAAGAATATCGGAGACCACGATTAACAGTCAGTCGCACTTAATCAACGTGATGTGCCCCTTCACAGCCACACCAGATATGACGAGAAGTTCGTCACTCGCACTTAGGGGAGATCATGTACCCCACCAAGCGCACATGAATCCGATGTGGTGAACCTTCATTGAGATGAAGTCGACCGTGGCAGGCAGCTCCGAGCATGACGGCGCCGTGCGCGAGACGGCGTCGGACGCGTCGCTATGCAAACTCTCGGCCTCTCATCTAGGCTACTACACGGACCCTTTCGTCCAGTTCTTCGTCAAGGCGCCGTCGCGCCGCATGCCCATCATCAACCGCGGATACTACGCGCGTGTGGCAGCAGTCGAGTCGCTTGTGCGCAAGTTCCTGGGCGCTGGACAGCACAAGAAGCAGGTGGTGATATTAGGCGCAGGACTAGACACCATGTTCTTCCGCTTAAAGAACAGCGAAATGCTCTCTAACTGCGAGTACTTCGAGCTGGACTTCCCAGAGGTTACCATGCAGAAGGTGAGCACCATCAAGCGACGCAAGCCTCTTAACGGACTGCTGGGGCTTGAATCGCCCAAAGACTTAATGGCTGCAGTATCTTCAGGGTACACAGAGCTGAATGTACCCGGCTATCACTTATTACCCTGTGATTTGAGGGACCTACACGCTACCACAGCCAAGATGGAGGCAGCGGGTATCGATCGCAGCGTCCCGACACTGTTCGTGTCGGAGTGTGTACTCATCTACATGGAAGCCAAGTTCTCCACACAGCTGGTGGCTTGGGCTGCTTCATACTTTGACGATATAAGCTTCACGTTGTACGAGCAGATCTTACCAGACGACGCATTCGGGAAGGTCATGATGGCGAACATCAAGGCGCGCGGATGCGATCTGCTGAGTATCCACGACTTTCCGACAGTTGAGGCGCAAATCGCGCGGTTTACCGAGCACAAGTACGAGGTGGCTCAATGCTGGGATATGAACAAGATCTACTACCACTACCTGGATCCGGCTGAACGCGCTAAGTACGTGCTGAATGTGATACGATGGGCTATGACACTGTTGTTGACTTACCTGTTTACTATTCTGTTAGACGTGAGAAGCTCGAGATCTTCGATGAACTGGAGGAGTTTCATTTGTTGCAGGCGCACTACTGCGTTGTTGTAGCTAGCAAGAAGGCTTCAACTGTTAGTGCACACGCCTTGTCGCTGGGTGGAGCTCAAGCATAAAGCCTCGTGTGAAGACTATCTAAAGCAAATCTAACCTATACGTACTCGCTCTGCACATGTGGAAATGGAAAGCTGAATCAAATAAACAACCGCAAAACGGATAAAAGCGGATAGAATTGCTGTGGCTACCTATCTACCTACCTACATTCTCCTACTCACACACGTTTTAACGCGTACAAGTTGCTTTTTTCACCAATCGACTGACTTTATAGCCTCTTCGCTCCAGCATTACTCCCACCGCCTTCATCCTGTTACCTTCTTGTCCTCCGCCTCTTCCAGTCGTTCCTCCTAGCTTTCCTTTTGCCCCTGTTACCATCTGAGTATAACCACAGCACTGAAGAGATCATTTCCTTGCCATTCAACGCGTTTGCCACTTCAGTACTGGGGCGAGGTCGGGATCACTGAGCAACTTACTGACTGACGACGCACTCGTCCACAATGCGCGCGAATTTGTGAATGTGGTTGATAAAGAACTCGCCCGTGCGCTGGTTGCTCGTCTCTTCATCGATAAGGACCAAGTTGTTGTTCAGGAAGAAGTGCACGTCCGACTTGAGACGCGAGCCGCTGACCTTCAGAGCCATGAGCTCAGCACGAGCCAGCTCCACGTCCACGCCGCGGAAGGCAGCGAGCTTCTCCAGATCGATCGAGCGGTACAGCTTAATGTACGAGCGCACGGCCGGGATGTGCTGCTGACGGGTGACCATGTCGTTAAAGGCCTTCTGCTGTCGCTGCGACGCCTCGGCGCTGCGGTTTACGGGGCCTTCGCCCTCCACCGCCACGGCGGGCAGAATGAACTTGGGGCAAGAGAAGCCGAACAGCTCCGTCAGAGCCGAGATGTCGCCCTTCTGCAGCTTGCTCTGCTTGTCGCCGTATTTCTCGCGGATGAGCGAGTGGATCTGGTCGTTCACACGCTGGCCGGGGCACAAGAAGAGCGCGATGGCAAGCAGAGCCATCGCCTTCTCCGTCAGCTTGTGCAGCTGCTCGTAATCGGCGAAGCGCGAGTAGTAGTTACGGTTACGGTTCACCTGCAGAATAATGGTAGAGAAGGAGCGGATCGCAGCGGCAAAGTCCTCGAGCATGAGCTGAGCGAAGCCCATGTGGTAGAACACGGAGACGTGGCAGCCGGGGGACTTCTCGTGGATCTGAGCCGTCGTCTTGGCCTCACCACGCGAGCTCTTGTTGAAGAGATCAATGGGCTCCAGCAACTTAAGCGACGTGTAGTAGTCTCCGAACAGCACGTGAGCACGCGCCAACGTGATGAGACTGAAGTATCCGAGCTCCTTGACGACCTCGGACGGGACCCGAACGCCTTCTTCCTCCTTGAGGATTTCCACGATCTTTGAGTGACGCACCAGCGCGTGCAGATAGCCGAGCACCTTGCTGGTGTCCCAGATAAAGAGGTTTTCACTGTACGACGCGATCTCCTGCTCGCCCTTAGTAGCCACCTTGGCTCGGAACTGGCAGTACGACTGGTACTGGTAGACAAATTCGCCAACAATGTCAAAGACCCACTGCGAGGGGAGCGCTTCGAGCTCGAGCGATCCGTCCAACACGCCGTCAAAAATGGCTACATACGTCTCCCAGGACGCCACCTTCATGTCCATACCCGGCTGAAGACGAGAGAAGAGGTGGCGGAAGTAAATCTGTTTGTACAGCAGCAGGAATGTCGGGTCCTCGTCCACAAGCGACTCCACAGCGCTAGGCTCAGGCCACGAGGCCTGCTTAAAGTAATTGTTGGTCAGGTTGTGGAACTCACGGTCGTACAGGCGCGCCATCTCCGCCACGTTGCCCGAGATCAGGTGCGTGTACATGTGCGAGAACCAGCTCTTGACCGTCTCCGGCAGCAAAAAGTCCGCGGGCTTCTCGTCGCGGCGGTCCGCCATCGTTGCTGCTATCCCTCTTCTTGCTGGGCGTGCTGTTATGCCGTCTGGAGGCCGAAATGACTGGTTTTGGCTCGGACCCGCAGCCACGACCAGTTTTTTGTATCGGTGACATCCCTTCACTAATATTGATATTTGTAATCCAGGCTATTTGACTGGGATAAGGTCCTGCAAGAGCAAAAGTATCTTGGAGTTTGTAAGGGGTACGTTTTGCGTAACCTTCTTCGCGCAACATAATCTTTCTTCTCAGTTGAAGCAAGATGCTGCGCGATCATGGCGCCAAGTACACGCTAGTTGCGGACGATGAGGCGCCCACTGAGAAGATGGGAACACATCGACGACTAGGCAAAGGCATGGCCGTCCTTGTGGCCGTCGCACTGTGCGGTGTTGCAGCTGCTGTCACGCTCTTGACCGCCTTGAGGCGAGATGTGGCTTTCGCACCGCTAAGCGAGGAGGTGAATGGCTTCACATTGACAACGTACCCGCCACTAGTGGAGGACGGCGGCGACCTCGTCGTGTCTTGGGAGGGGAAGGCGTCGCCCCCTCTAACCAGTCGAGACTACTTGACACTGAGCTGCGGTCCTACAACAGGAGACGGAGACTATTTGTTGAAGAAAGGAGTGAAAGACACGGACGCTAACGACCACTCGGTCCGTTTTTCGGAGCTTTACATGATGAGGTGCAACTACACCGCTGTGTATTTCAATTATGACGAGAAGACGGACAAGTTCAAGCGTATTGCCAAGGTGGAGGCAGGCATGAAGGAGCCCTTCGAGACGCCTAAGCACGGTCACTTGAGTCTGACAGATGATGAGACATCGATGGCTATCCTGTTCAACTCAGGGTCCTCGAAGACGCCTATGGTCAAGTACGGGGAGAACCCGCAGGCTCTTAAATTCCATGCGACGGGAACGACGACGACCTACGGAGCTAAGGACTTGTGAGTGCACTTTATGTTTTGTGTATTGTTGTGGTACTGATTTTGGGTATTGTAGATGTCACGAACCAGCGAATGTTCTTGGCCAGCGAGCGTTCCGTGATCCTGGGTTCATGCACACGGTCATCATGACGGACTTGGAGCCGGACACGTACTACTACTACCAATACGGCCATGAAGAACATGGTCTGAGCCATGTGCGACGATTCAAGTCGCGGCCACCGAAGAGTACCAAGTACGCGAACTTTATTGCGTATGCCGACATGGGTGCGTACGTTGAGCCAGGCTCCGCGTCAACTGCTGGGAGAGTCTACGAGGATGTGATGGGAGGAGGATACGACTCCTTTTTACTGCACTTTGGCGATATCAGGTGCCCATTCAGTGCTGTTACTAACATTCATGACATAGCACGTTATACTCACGCCAAACTGCTGCTCTGTAGCTATGCTCGATCGGTTGGATACATTTGGGACCAATTCTTCCACTTGATTGAGCCCTACGCGACCAGGCTGTACGTGCATTTAGATACTTATTGAAGACTGTGAGTGCTAACTGAGCTTGCGTGATTCGTGTACTACACCCAGACCGTACATGGTGGGCATCGGAAATCGTGAGTAGCTTACACGTGCTAGTTGACCGAGAGGATGGTTTTATTCATGCAATACTATGATTTCAGATGAGTACGACTACAATAGAGGTGGAAAGCGTGATCTGAGTGGCGGTATGCTGCCGTATGGGGGCAGCTTTAACCCGGCGTGGGGCAACTTCGGTATTGATTCGGCAGGAGAGTGTGGAGTGCCAATGCACCATCGCTGGCACGGTAATGATGCTGCTGTAGTACGTGTCCAGCTAGATGCGGTGCACTGACGCGCTTACTTGTGCATTTTTTTAGCCCCCAAGACTGGAAACTGGATTTACTGGTACTCCTTCGACTACGGTGGCGTTCACGTCATTCAAATGTCGACTGAGCACAACTGGACACGAGGATCCGAGCAGTATGAATGGCTTCAGCGCGATTTGGAGCAGGTGGACCGCAGCGTCACCCCATGGGTGGTGCTCACAGCTCATCGCATGATGGTAAGACTTATTAAGAAGGGTTTTTAATTTGTATTCGTCGGCTCATCTTGTTGTTTTGGCTTCTATATGTAGTACACGACTCAGATGAACATTGAGTCCGATATGAAGGTTTCCTACAAGTTCCAAGAGGAAGTCGAGGATTTGATTTACGAGCACCGTGTGAATTTGATGATGGTACGTTACCCTGATCGTCTTCTGGTTGCTGGAAACGACGTGGACTAATTGCAAGTGTGCAGGTTGGCCACGAACACGCATACGAGCGAAGTTGTCCATTGTATCGCAAAGAATGCGTTGCTGATGGGAAGGGAACCGTGCATATTGTGGTAGGCTCTGCTGGCTATCCACTGGGCACGGAGGACTTCTCTGACAAGTACGGGAAGTGGAGTCTTCGTCACGTCAACGACTACGGGTATCTGCGTATTGCCTCGAGCCCGGAAGACATGCGCGTCCAGTTCGTGCTGAACAAGAACGGCAACGTGTATGACGAGTTCGTGATCGCGCCCTGGGAGGACTAACACGAGACTCTATCTGCAGCATTTTATAATTAGCTATCCTCTTTATGCTTGTCAATGCAGAATACTATTATCTTTATCCTGTGTTGCTATTGTGGAGGGATGGAACAGACGAGATCTTCCGCGAGAAGCAATGACAGCATTGTACTGACACCCGAGCGACATGATACGCGGCAAAACACGTTGCCGATGGCGATTGCAGCTGCTCTTCCACTGCGACTAACAGCGAACAAGAAGCCGCATAAGCTGACGCCACTGGAGAAAAAGGAGCGCGATCGACTGCGCATGAAAGAGCAGTCTCAGCGTCGCAAGCAAGCGATCAAGGATCAGCTCGACCAAGCCAATCGGTTCGCTCAGCAGAAAGCATCAAGTGCGAGCTGGCATCAACAGGAGAGACTGGAAGAAGAGCTGGTGCTTCGACGTTTGGAGCGTGATGTTGTCGAGCCCCAACGCTGTCATCCTGCTGCTGCAGGGTATTGTTTCGATGACACTGCACAGAAATTCACTACAAGCTCGCCCGTGTTTGCGTCGTATTCCTATGCGCTGTGTCCGCCGTCTCAAGCTTCACGTTTTCAGCTGCAATCTCGCTCGGGACTTCAAAGGACCATTATACGGACTGAAGCAGAGTATCTCCATCCAGCATGTCACGGATATGCGATGACCAAGCATGACGACAGTAGCTGTATCTCACCCGTGTTCTTCTTCACAGGCTTCGCAAAGATTCCGCTGGATAAAATCGTCATGAAGCAAGAAGATGACTCGGACGAATCTGACAATGAGGATGAAGATGTCGGTACCGCAATAAATGATGAAATGGACAATCGCGAACTTTCCGAAGCCCATAAGACACGCCAGCAAGAAACCAAGCGACGTCTTGAAGCTGTGACAGCTGCACGAGAGCTTACCTTGAAGCCCTCGGGTGTTAGTTGTACAGCTTCGATGTGCTTAGTGTGCAAGAAACCCACAGATACACCAGGATGTCCAGGATGTTTTTCATATTCCAGTAAGAAATACCTTGAAATTGAGGTTTCTAAAGCTACCCAGAGACTCAAGACGCCGAAGACCACGTTTCAAGAACAAGAAGACCAACGCGCTCGACACAAGGCTTTACAAAGACAGATCATCATCCCGCCGCTACTACCCAGGCTCAATTCATCACTATCGGAGGCAGATCTACTCCATAGGACCCCGCAGAACGACGAACACAGCTTCTACTCGACTGTTCTTCCTGATTTCCAAGCAATCCGCAAGTATAGAACACTGTAAGTGCCCCATGCCACTATTTTGCTTGGAGTTTCCATGCGCCTGACTGTTAGCTGTATTACTACTGACTTCAGCTCTGTTAACTTCATCACACTCCACATCAAGAGCTTGCCTGTCGGTCAGGTACGCCGCATCAAGATCAGTTGGTTATAACCCGCTAATATTTCGCTTGTCGACTAGTTAATCTCCTTGACCGTAGATCTCAAAAGCTCGGTGTCGTATTTGTACGAGCTGTATCGGGCGAACACGGAGCTACCCAACCGACCTTTGCATCTACTACTGCCAACGACGCACGGTTTGTTCTACCTCGACGAGCATATCGCGTCTGCTACGTACACAACAAACGGAGTTGTTAATGGCAAACTTCTCCTCGAAGACTTCAACCTCCAGAAGACAACACCTCTATACAGTGATCGTGTTGACGACAGTAACACGAACAGCGAGTTTTTGCTCTTTGCGGTGGCCGTTCTGCACCCTCAAAGCACCCCGCGGCTTGTTCTGAACTACGTGCAGCAGAACTTCCACTTCAAGCCACCAGAATGTCGATCTCTGAGCCCACTAGTGATATCTGTGGACAGCAAGGACAACAGTGGCTTGCCCCATTGGACTCGACTGGTTCCTGCTGCGTTCCTCCTCCCAAAAGCTGTGGACCAAGACGCATTTCAAGTCCAGATTCGACCTCATATCCACGCCATGCACGTGTTCGCCAGAACGAATTACGCTATTATTGCTGCAGAGCAACGTGAAGAGCGTGAACGACTGCTGCTTCTTGCACATCAAGAAGCAAAGGCGGCCAAGCTCGCGTTGAAGAAGAAGCTTCGGGATCAACAGACCGCTACTGTCTCCATCAAGGTTCGACGAGCTTTGGCCTACTTTGAGTTCATCTGTGAGAGTACGAGCAATCCCCGTCGGCCTCGTGTTGCAGAGGAACGGCTGGGTAAGTTGTGGCAGTTCGTGCAGATGCTGGAAGAGTGGAAGATCCTCAAAGGTGGTCGCTTGCTGGACATTGAGCGCTCGGACGTGACGCTGTCCTTGGTGCAGCAGCTAAAGGAGACCGCGTCTGTGGCGTTCAACCAGATGATGTTGAGCTCCAAGACTCTTAAGACTGACAAAGGTGGAGGCACACTGCCATATCCTGTACTCTGTCTGGAAGGTAGCGGCACTACACGCAAGCTCGTGTTGCGACTGGGCTCTAGGATGGGCGTCACGCCGCAAGACGACCACGACTACGGCATGGTACTTGATATGGACCAAGACTTCGAAGCACTTGAGAGAGAAGAACCTACGCGAGGATATATGAAGCGGACAGAGGCACAAGATGAGCAAACGGTCGGGACTTGGGATGATGCGGAATGGAGACACAAAGGGAGGAGCTCGTCGACGATGGCGCTGCTAATTTCGAGCTCTGATCTGCTGTCTCCTCCATTCTATCGGATCAAGTGGCCTTTGATCGTCAAGGCCTACAAGCTGGTGTTGAAGAAAGTAGCGTTAGTCAGCTCAAAGCTCGATGAGTTCAACTCCTTAGCTAGAGTACTGCAAACTTCTGACGCGGTTCTCAGCAAGACTCAGCTTGCGAAGTGGCAGGCAGACGTGAATCATTTCCTCACTACTTTGCACGACAACTGCGCCATGGCTCGAGCGGTGCAACGAGTGCTCAGTAAGAAAGGCGTCGCTGTGCTTAGGCGTCGAGCACAAGCACGACGTAAGCAGCTGCGAGACCGCGAGAAAGAGTTAGAGCGCTTGCGAGAGCTGCAACTGGAGCGCGACCGCCCGAAACTCACGCTGGCGCAGCAGCTTAAAGTCGCGTTCATCAAGGAGAGAGCGCCCAAGTTGCGCGAGGCGGTGGAGCTTACGCCAGCCGAGAAACTGGGCGCTAAGACTGGCGAACTATTGGGCAAAGCTGCTTCAGGGGTGGTCAAGGCGGCCCGCCAGGCCAAGAAGGAGTACGCAGTGCGCACGCTATAGCAGAGAGCAAGGGGGTCTTCATTTAATTATTAGTACGAACTGCAAAGAGGATGGCAACTGACTGAGGCTTGGAACGACGTCTCTCGCGCTCTGCTGGGTCTGCTTAGTCCTTGTGGATGGCATCGCCCTGCTCTTGCTGCATGGCTGCGTCATGTGCCGCCCGTCGCTCGACGTTGCGCCTCGCCAGCGTGCTGAAGCCGCGCGTCACGTCCACCAGCGTGAAGACGGTGGCCAGTACCAGGCCGCCCGTCACTGTCTTGTGCAGAATGTCCGCCACCTTGCTGCCGGTCGACATGAAGTCTATGTGTCAATCGATGGATGGCGTTTCTAATTGGGAAATGAAACAAGAGGTCATTAATGCGACCGAGATAACTGATAACATCTGATATCAGATATCACGGGCTCGTTTGTTTTACCAACTTCAACTTGCCAGATTTGCTCCAACGGTGCCATTGACGAGAACGAGAACATGATGCTGCGAGCTGTTGGTCTCAAGACTAGTAAAACTGTGTCTAGTCGCCCACTAACTGTATCAACGTACAGCCCGGATCTCAAATCCGTGGCGGAGAAACCGAAGGCTGTCAAGTACTTCAAGATCTATCGTTGGAACCCAGAGACGAAGGAGAAGCCGTATCAGCTGACATACCCCGTGGATCTGAACGAATGCGGGCCGATGGTACTGGACGCACTGTTCAAAATTAAGAACGAACAAGACCCGACGCTTGCGTTCCGACGCTCGTGTCGCGAGGCTATCTGCGGCTCGTGCGCGATGAACATTGACGGCGGGAACACCCTAGCGTGTGTCAGCCCCATCAAGAAGAACAATGACGTTGTTCGTATCTACCCGCTACCACACATGTTTGTTGTGCGGGATCTGGTGGTGGATTTAAGCAACTTCTTCGATCATTATGCATCTATTAAGCCATGGTTGCAGTCGATCAAGCCGAAGGGCGTTGGGGTGGAACATCTGCAGTCTTTTGAAGACCGCAAGAAGCTGGACGGCTTGTACGAGTGTATTCTATGTGCCTGTTGCAGCACAGCGTGTCCGAGCTATTGGTGGGCGCAGGACAAGTACTTGGGTCCAGCAGCGCTTCTGCAGGCATTCCGCTGGATTGAGGATTCGCGCGACGACCGCACAGAAGAGCGGCTGCGAGCACTGGACGATGCGTTTAAGCTTTACCGTTGCCACACCATCATGAGCTGCACGCACACGTGCCCAAAGGGGCTCAACCCAGCGCAAGCCATCCGCAAGATCATGGGCCGGCTCAACGAGATGCATAGCCACAGCGAATAGGAAGGCGAAAGGCAACTCAGTTTAGGCGAGCAAACCTTCCTAGTTTTATTTCACCTTGCAGCGTGTCTGTCCGTCCGTCCGTCCGTCTGTCAATCAGTCCGTCGCTTTCCTCTCTTTCTGCTTTTTCCTACCCTTTCGCCTGGCTACAGTCGGCCTGGCTAATACAGTTTCCTCCCATCTTACCGACCGCGCCTACCTTTCTGACTCGACCTAACTATGCAAAAATTACAAATATATCCAAAAGCGTGACACAATTAACTCGCGCCTTGATTGGGCAATACCGACCGACCTGCGACACTGACTGGATCTGTCGCACGATCAGACTGCCTCTCGCTCTCGCGATTGGTCGTAAGGTAAACATTTCTGCTGAGCACGAAACGCATCGATTGGATGCAAACGGCCAGGCGAGCTGCGCAGATACTGCAAATCGGGCACAGTAACCACTTTATTTTCTAAGAGCTCTGCACACTTCTCAAATAGAGATATTTATTATTATTAATGTAGATTTCACAGACAGTATTTGTAAGAGCTCTGGGATGTTATTTTCCACACACTTTTCAAAATAAAGACGATATTAATAGTATTAATATTACTAATATAAGCTTCACAAGCCGCAATTGTAAGAGCTCGGCGATGCTATTTTCCACAGACTTTCTAAAGTAGAGACGATAGTATTTTTTTAACACTAAAGTAGGCTTCACGACCAGCGCTTTTTGTAGGGACTTTGCGAATATATATCTTCTTTACTTCACTGACACTCACCACTACCACCGTGCAATGAAGGCGCGCGGCTGCACGGTCATTGCGCTATCTGCTCCCGTGCACCGCACCCGACGGATGCATGCGCGCACGATCGATAATTGTTTTAGGCAATTTATATTGCATGTAAAGCATGTATTTGTTTGGGAATCTGATATTAATATATTATAGCAAAGCCAAAACGTTAGTATCAACTGTCTAATATTTTTCTAAATAATAAATACCAGCCTTATATTTCCAAGCTATTGGCTAATATTTGGACGCAAGTAATTGGTTAAAACAAAATATTTTGCTAACATACGCACAGTTTGCAAAATGGTGGGCCCTACGTGCAAGCAATGCGAGGCGAAGATTGACCCGCTTCTGCTGAACCCGCAGCGGTCTACGACGGACCCCCGAGCGCGCTGCGTCTGCTGCAAGAAGCTGCAGTATGGCTACCCATTCCGTACAATCAGCGGACGGGGCAGCGTGCGGCACTGTATTGCCTGCAAGAACGGCCCAAAAGCGGTTAAGTTCTGGGAGGAAAAGCCTCCACCACCTAATTCGGCCGAAGTGCGCCGCCAGGAAAGCCTGTCAAACGTCGAAGAGGTGATGGGCCCTGACTGGTACCTCAAGAAGAAAAATAGACACAGCCGCCCTCGCAAGCTGACCGCCCGAAACGTCAGGTACACGCCCTCGCAAGCTGACCGCCCGAAACGTCAGGTACATTGAGCGAAAGAAGCAGCAGAAGAGCAAGTAATTGGAATATATGCCCTTTTAGGCCCCCATTTTCCTACCCATCTTTGTATTTTGTAAGCTGGCTGACGGTACGAGGCTTGGAGCCGCACATACGGTAAACTGACTATGGCGCTGTCAATAATGCTGACGCACCTACAGCGCGTAGCGCGTTTCATATAATAATTAGCGCATGGTATCTGCTGTGAGCCCTTGCAAGCTGACCGGCCTTATCTGCTTGCGCGTTACAATAGATCCAGAGTATACTCGCTCACTTGGACACATGTAAACCATGCTATCTGTGCCATCAGCGCTCACAGCGTATTCCATTAGTGTGCGCTCACAAATTGAAACTACAGCATCGAGTGAGCACTACACGCGACGATTAAGTTGCTGTCTACATAGATACGAGCACGTGTGCGGTAGCGCAAACAATACTGGTGGGTGTGGTAAGTCGAACTGTCGGTACGCAGTACTACACTTTAGTGCCATGTCCATAATGGTCGAGATAAGAGCTCGGCTCAGTTGCGGGTGGCGATAAGGTGTACCCGCCGCGCGCGTAGATACTGCGTTGAATACAAGTGACAGACGCGCGGTCAGCTTGCCAGTATCGCTGCAGTATGGCCTGTGCCCAGTTAGTGACCTGCTTGGTCATATAGACTGATACATCAGAAGCGTAAGCACAGTAACCCAGCACGACGACGCAAATGTACCGAGAGAGCGACAGTGACCCTACCCTATACATAGGTTTTAGATATCACGAGCGCGTGGTATACACTCATTAACGACCTCGCAATATATGCACGAACATATCAAATAGCACGTTGAGTTGATAAGTAGGCAGCAAAAGTACCTCATATAATGTACATGAGCTACTTTTCAGATTAAGTCTAAACATCACTACAGTTGATAGTCAGCCTACAGTCAGGTGGCTTCCTATGTTCGTCATACATATCGGAGCCAGTAAATGCCACTCGGCAAAGAGTTACACCACTCTGTCAGTCAGTAGCTATGCAAATAAGTCAGAAAGTACGTCAGCTATGCAAGTAAGATCAATGCATGCGGAAGATAGTGGAAATACCCTTCAGTTACATCACAAACAGCTCAGCAGAATAATTTCAAAGCAAAATATTGATGTTTGTGGCGACCATCGGCATATACTACCTATCCTAAAAGATACTTCGCGCGCGGAGCTGATTAACATTGCTCTATTCGACCGTCGCAATCGGTGATATGTGTCGACTGCCTCACGGCGATGACGTGCAGATGGGTAAAATACGTTTGAGTAGGCGTACTTACTCTAGCTACACTGGGATTCCTCACCGATCAACGTATATTTCGTAGCATCATTGATACTGACCCGTCTTCCGTACAGTATATATTAGCTTTGCAACCACGCGCGCCTCCGATTCGTGTCATTTTGGGAGCAATGCGCTCAAACGAGATTATAGACAAAAGCTTCCAGGATAAGACGGTGCTCTTCTTGCAGATCACGTTAAACCCTGGTCATGTCTACAATAACATGTGAGCACTACGGATACTGTGTGCGGTGCTGTTTTGGAGCATAATATACGTAGATCACAGTATACAGGTACTATATGTTGCTTCGCTTCGAGTAGAAATTCTAAGCCCACCGCAGCGCAGCGGAGGTGGTCGGCCCTCTCTACACCAACCAACCATGCCCTAGCGTCCGCGGAGCGGGCGCCCAGAGCGCTAGTATTTCACCTTGCAGCGTGTCTGTCCGTCCGTCCGTCCGTCTGTCAATCAGTCCGTCGCTTTCCTCTCTTTCTGCTTTTTCCTACCCTTTCGCCTGGCTACAGTCGGCCTGGCTAATACAGTTTCCTCCCATCTTACCGACCGCGCCTACCTTTCTGACTCGACCTAACTATGCAAAAATTACAAATATATCCAAAAGCGTGACACAATTAACTCGCGCCTTGATTGGGCAATACCGACCGACCTGCGACACTGACTGGATCTGTCGCACGATCAGACTGCCTCTCGCTCTCGCGATTGGTCGTAAGGTAAACATTTCTGCTGAGCACGAAACGCATCGATTGGTTGCAAACAGCCAGCAGATACTTGATTATTGACATTCAGCTACGCAAAACCTGTCGTATGTACTGCAAATCGGGCACAGTAACCACTTTATTTTCTAAGAGCTCTGCACACTTTTCAAATAGAGATATTTATTATTATTAATGTAGACTTCACAGGCCGCATTTGTAAGAGCTCGGCGATGCTATTTTCCACACATTTTCTAAAGTAGAGACGATAGTATTTTTAATATTAAAGTAGACTTCACGACCAGCGCTTTTTGTAGCGACTTTGCGAATATATATTTTGTACTTTACCTGGAACTCACCACTGCCACCGTGCAATGAAGGCGCGCGGCTGCACGGTCATTGCACTATCTGCTCACGTGCACCGCACCCGACGAATGCATGCGCGCACGGTACATAGTGAATTTAGTCAATTTATATTGCATGTAAAGTATGTATATGCTTAAAAATCTGATAATATATTATAGCAAAGCCAAATTGTAATATTTAAAAACATTTTAATATTTTGTCTAATAATAAATACCAGCCTTACAGTACCGTGCTATTGGCTAATATTTGGACGCAAGTAATTGGTTAAAACAAAATATTTTGCTAACATACTCACAGTTTGCAAAATGGTGGGCCCTACGTGCAAGCAATGCAAGGCGAAGATTGACCCGCTTCTGCTGAACCCGCAGCGGTCTACGACGAATGCCCGGGCGCGCTGCGTCTGCTGCGGGAAGCTGCAGTACGGCTACGCGTTCCGTACATTCAGCGGATGGGGCAGCGTGCGACACTGTATTGCCTGCAAGAACGGCCCAAAACCGGTTAAGTCCTAGGAGGAAAAGCTTCCACCACCTGATTCGGCCGAAGTGCTCCGTCAGGAAAGCCTGCCAAAAGTCGAGAAGGTGATGGGCCCTGACTGGTACCTCAAGAAGAAAAATAGACACAACCGCCCTCGCAAGCTGACCGCCCGAAACGTCAGGTACATTGAGCAAAAGAAGCAGCAGAAGAGCAAGTAGTTGGTTAATATACCCTTTTAGGCCCCCACTCTCCTTCCTATCTTCGTATTTAGTATACTGGCTGACCGGGCGAGGCTCGGGGTCGCACATATGGTAGTCAGCCTATGGCGCAGTCAGTATTGTTGACACACCTAAACAGCGTAGCGCCTTTCAAATAATATTTAGCACATGATATCTACTGTGGACAGCCGCAAGCTGGCCGTTTCTATCTGCGTACGCGTCACACGTACACTCCCTCACTTGGACAAAGGCAAGCCACGCTATCTGTATCGTCAATGTTCACAGAGTATATTCCACTAATGTGCGCTCATAAATTTAAACTACAGTTTTGAGTGAGTACTACGTGCAACAAAACGGTTGCTGTCTACATAGATACGAGCACGTGTGCGGTAATGCAGACCGTACAGGTGGATGTTCCAGGTCGATGTGCCTGTATGCAGTTCTGTATTTTAGTGTCCTGTCCATAATGGTCGACATATGAGCTCGCTTGAGTCGCGGATGGCTACAAGGTGTACCCGCCGCGCGCGTATAAAGCACTACTGCTAAGAGACGCGCGGCCAGCTTGCCTATATCGCTGCGGTA
Source organism: Phytophthora infestans T30-4 (assembly GCF_000142945.1). Lineage (NCBI taxonomy): Eukaryota > Oomycota > Peronosporomycetes > Peronosporales > Peronosporaceae > Phytophthora > Phytophthora infestans. The sequence goes on along the minus strand of NW_003303706.1, from coordinate 112,033 downwards.
TGGCCTGTGCCCAGTTAGTGACGCGCTGAGTCATATATGCTATTCCATTAGACGCGTAAGCACAGTAAGCCAGCACCATGACGCAAAAGTACCGAGAAAGCGAAAGTGACCCAATGTGCTTTGGCTACCGCGAGAGCGTGGCGCCGACGAGCTTACGAAATCAGCAATGCACGGACATAGCAAACAACACGCCAAGCTGATAAGTAGTGGCGAGCGTACAGCATCTAACGTACATGAGCTACTATTCGATTCAAATCTAAAGACCACTACGATATGATAATCTGCCTATATCGATATGTATTCGCATGTTCGTCATACATATCAGAGCTTGCTACTCGGAAAGGATCGACGCCGCTCTGTCAGTCAGTAGCTTTGCAAATAAGTCAGCAAGTGCAAGTAAGATCAATGCATGCGGAAGATAGTGGAATACCCTTCGCTAATATCATAAGCAGCTCAGCGGAAGAATTTCAAGGCATAATATTGGTGTTTGTGGCAACCATCGACAAAACCTACTTGCTCTAAAAGGTACTTCGCGGGATAGGCTGACCAAACCTTGCTCTAATAGACCGTCGCAAAAAAAATGGTGTCGACTGCCTCACAGCGATGACGTGACCGATGGTATTAAGTTTAAGTAGGCGTATTTCCTCCAGCTAAACTGAGATCCCTCACCGATCTATGCCAATTTGGATCATCATTGAAACTGACACGTCTTCTGAACAGCATATATAAACGCTTTAGCCACGCGCGCCTCCGATTCGTGTCATTTTGGTAGCTATTTGCTCAAATGGTATTAAACAAAACCTTTCCGGGTAAGATGGTACTCATCTTGCAGATCACGATAAACCCTGGTCATGTCTACCCATAACATGTGAGCACTATAGATACTGAGTGCGGTGTTGTTTTGGAACGTAGCATAAGTAGATCACAGTATACATATAATATATGTTGCTTCGCTTTGAGTAGAAATTCTAAGCCCACTGCAGCGCAGCGGAGGTGGTCGGCCCTCTCTACACCAACCCACCATGCCCTAGCGTCCGCGGAGCGGACGCCCAGACCGCTAGTCGCTCCGCTTCTAACCTTGTAGCGTGTCTGTCCGTCCGTCCGTCCGTCTGTCAATCAGTCCGTCCGGTTCCTTTCTTGCTGCTTTTTCCTGCCTTTTCGCATGGCTACACTTGGCCTGTCTAATACATTTACGTCCCTTCTTACCGACCGCGCCTACCTTTCTGACTCGACCTAACTATGCTAAAATTACAAATATATCCAAAAGCGTGACGCAATTAACTCGCGCCCTGATTGGGCAATATTTTTCGACTCACTTTTCATTCAAAACACAAAATTGGATTTTTAAGCGACTGCGCGGAGAGGACAAGGTGCGCTGGCTGTATAATAGCAGTAGGGTAGTTTTAGATGTATATGCATGTATGTACGGGCGTGGGGCTCCTTGCCCTACTATATATTCAAGAGAGACCTCTCAGGATACAGTCTGAGGCTTGCCCCGAGACTCCAAAGTGGTATGGCAGTTGGTAGCGATAGCAATCAGGTTGGGGTGGGTGTGACTGGGAGCGTCTACCACCATGCACGCGCCTAGGGGTCCTAGACCCACCGCGAGTGTCCACGCTCCAAAAGCGAGTGGCGCGTGCTGCCAATTGGCCAAACCGAAGTTGCAGCCACATGCGGAAGAATCGTTACAGTCCCGCAATACAGAGGTGCTCTTAAAGTGTGAGCTCCCACATCAAAACACACTTTGCGAGAGCACTTCTGGCGGGACGGAAAGGAATGCAGCAGTCGGTCTCACAAGAGCAAGGAGCCCAAGACCAAGTGCAAGGACAGCTCAAGAACAAGAGATCAAGACAAAAAAAACACTTTAAGAGCATGAGTGAGCCCCGCGCCTGTACACTTAGATAGCATAGCGTCATAATAGACAGTTTTAGAGCATTTTCGGAACTGTGTGAGCCCCGTGAGGGGCTGGGTCGTTCTCGGACACCCTGTGCATACTACTGATATGACCTGAAGGGCTGGACGGTATCGAACAGACCTGGGCAACCACTCAACAGGGATGAGGCAACAGCTTTGACGTACCCAAGAGGCAACAGCGCGATGCGGCGTCTGAATTACCATGTACAGCTGCTTGGTCCACAGCGGTGCAAGGTAATTTGGGCCCGCGGAACGTGAGCTGAGGGCTGTAACACGTCGGCCAAGGGGAGGGCCTAAGCAAAAGCTGACTGGACCAACAAGCCCCCTAGAGTGACGATACCCCTAAGTTGTTTGTAATCCGAGGAGCCGGGATGGAAATGACAGTGGTGTGTTCTATTCACAGAGGGCTTCTGGATTAGTACTGGAAAGGAAAGTTCGGGGTTCTATTCGAATACCACGTTGCTTAAGCTGCTGTGTCCATGTTCTGGTGCTTATATTCATGAAATAGCTGTAAAGTAGCTCCCAGTGCACTTAGACTTTCGAGTCTAACAGCCAATGTGATTTTGTTCTGTCTAAATCAGGCGACAGTCCAGCTCAAGATACGAGGCCATGGCAAGAGCCCCGAGGAAAAGGAAAAGGTTTCCCAACAACTGAGTAGCGGGCTTTGCTGTACAATTAACTCGACTAACTCTGTTCAATGATTAGAATTACCCGCGAGGAACTAGATGATCGCGTACAACGAGCCCGGCGTGAGAACGCATCCCAATCCCACGAAGAGTCGCGTAAGGAAAGACATCTCCGTAAACAGAGGCTTCGTAGCGCAGAGGCCCGCTACCGCAAGGCAATCCAAGAGTTGGAGCAGCTCGAGTTAGTTGAAACCCCAGCACCAACTGAATCCGGACAGATGAGAGCTTCTGGTCCGGCGGTAGAGCGTGAGGAGAAAACGGAAGAAGACGATCCTGCGGAGCATCAACGACGATTCGAGGAGGAGACGCGTCGCGACAGGCAACACGATACCCACGACTTTCAGATTGGAATGTCAGGACCTACGGTCGACGATAGCGCAGCAGCTACACGTGCGCGTGATGCAGAAAGAGCCCGCGTCAGGCGAGCTGCTATGACGAGCTCACAAAAACAACGGGCACGAGAGAAAGACGCGGAGAGAAAGCGCATACGCAGAGCTAACAGATCCGAATCCCAGGCTATTCGAGACCGCGGCCGAAATGCCGAACAAGCGAGGGTCCGACGGGGTCGACTGGAGCCAGAAGACCTCTCGGTTCATCGAGCATATAGCCGCGACGCGCAAGCCAACCACAGAGCCACAAGACCAGAGGAGGCCAGTCAAAATGCAAGGATTCGCGATGCAGTGGAGCACGAAGTTCGCCGGGAAGGCATGTCAGATGAGCAGCGTCAATCTGAGCGCGATCAAAATACGGCTTCACGGAGAGACCACAGAGGGGGCATGGCGTATGAGCAGCGCCAATCTGAGCGCGATCAAAATACGGCTTCACGGAGAGACCACAGAGGGGACATGACGTATGAGCAGCGTCAAGCAGAGCGTGATCGGGACGCAGCCGCGCACAGAGCTCGAAGAGAAGCCATGACGGAAGAACAAAGGGATCAGCGAAAAGAGCACGAGCGGTTCCGCCGGCGGTCTCGGCAGTATAAGAAGGGCCTCGCACACCACGAAAGTTTTGACCCTTCCAGCGTTTCCGGGGGGCGCCACTACTTCACGCGTTACACTGACGACAACGGGGAGAACGAGCGAGTTTGTCACTACTGCAACGCTTGGAAGTTTCCGCAAGAGACAGACGGATGCTGTTGTCGTAACGGACTGGTGTTCGTTCCGACTTCGCGAACAGCCCCTGATGCGCTTCTAACACTTTTCGAAAACCCGACTTTCATGCGGTCAATCCGGGCCTACAACAACGTATTCGCTTTTACGTCCATGGGAGCTTCGCGGTCTCGGCCTCTAAGCGTTGACGAAAGCGTGACACGGAATGGTGTCTACAACTTCCGTGTACAAGGGTCAGTGTGTCATCGCATGGGATCGTTACTACCTCCTACCTTCGGTCGCTCCATGTATGCCCAAGTTTACTTTAACGATCCAGACATGGATGCACGTGTGCGAAGCCGTATGAACATGACGCAAGGCCTCGATCGTGCCGTCATGGAAACAATTGACCAGATGATGGTGGCGCACAACCCGTATACACAAGAATTTATCAACGCGCGTAGATTTTTGATAGATCGTGGTTGGGATGCGTATGCAGCAGCCATCAGGGAGCACGAACGACGCCGCTCGGCAGGGGAATACGTTGATGACCATGACCCGTCGTTAGCCTTGAGTAATTTTCTTCCGGAGGGGGATCACCTTAAGCTGCGTCTGCACGTGACACGGAATGCGAATCCGGGTACGCATAACACCTCAACGGCATCCGAGGTGGCAGCCGTTGTGATCGATACAAACGCGGCTGAACATCGGGATATAATCCTACACACGACAGGAGGAGGTTTCAAGCGCATCTTTGAGACGAGCGTTACCTACGAGCCGCTGCAGTACCCTCTACTGTTTCCGTACGAGGATAATGGCTGGACTTACGATATCCCCTACGTTGGTAATCCCGTCGATCGCCACGGTGACCCCTTAACCATGTCCGTTCGGGAATATGAAGCGTATCTGCTTTACGACCGGACGGTTGGCAATTCGCTTATCCTGCGCGGTGGGGGACTGACGCAGCAATACTGCGTTGACCAATGGGCCAAATGCGAACAAGAATGCCTGCGCTTCATCAAGAAGAACCAGCTCCAGTATCGATTGGAAACCCTCCAGGGACTCACGGACGCGTTGCGTGGCGAGTCTGTTGAAATCCACAGAATGGCAGCTGACGACGAGGCGGCCATACGTAGGACTCGGCGTGGGAATTATACGGAGCCAGATGCGGGTGAGGTTGGACGCAAGATAATTATACCTCCGAAGTTTACAGGTGGTCCCCGCTACATGTACCAACGCTTCTTGGATGCCATGGCTATCGTCCGTGAAACAGGAGCCCCGAACCTGTTCATTACGATGACATGCAACCCGAACTGGCCTGAGATCAAGGACAACTTACGCCGTGGGGAAAAGGCATCCGACCGACCGGACATCGTGGCCCGCGTGTTCATGGAGAAACTAAAAGCTCTTAACAAGGATCTCGATGAGGGTGTGCTGGGGATTCAAGCCGCTCGAGTCCATGTAGTGGAATATCAGAAGCGTGGTGCGACGAGGCGGCCATACGTAGGACTCGCCGTGGGAATTATACGGAGCCAGATGCGGGTGAGGTTGGACGCAAGATAATTATACCTCAGAAGTTTACAGGTGGTCCCCGCTACATGTACCAACGCTTCTTGGATGCCATGGCTATCGTCCGTGAACCAGGAGCCCCGAACCTGTTCATTACGATGACATGCAACCCGAACTGGCCTGAGATCAAGGAAAACTTACGCCGTGGGGAAAAGGCATCCGACCGACCGGACATCGTGGCCCGCGTGTTCATGGAGAAACTAAAAGCTCTTAACAAGGATCTCGATGAGGGTGTGCTGGGGATTCAAGCCGCTCGAGTCCATGTAGTGGAATATCAGAAGCGTGGTGCGACGAGGCGGCCATACGTAGGACTCGCCGTGGGAATTATACGGAGCCAGATGCGGGTGAGGTTGGACGCAAGATAACTATACCTCAGAAGTTTACAGGTGGTCCCCGCTACATGTACCAACGCTTCTTGGATGCCATGGCTATTGTCCGTGAGCCAGGAGCCCCGAACCTGTTCATTACGATGACATGCAACCCGAACTGGCCTGAGATCAAGGAAAACTTACGCCGTGGGGAAAAGGCATCCGACCGACCGGACATCGTGGCCCGCGTGTTCATGGAGAAACTAAAAGCTCTTAACAAGGATCTCGATGAGGGTGTGCTGGGGATTCAAGCCGCTCGAGTCCATGTAGTGAAATCCAGAAGCGTGGCCTTCCCCACGCCCACATACTCCTTATCCTGCGTCCGGAGGACAAGCCAACTACCAAGGAAGACGTCGATAAGCTGGTGTCCTCGGAGCTCCCGGATAAAGAGAAGTACCCCGAGCTGTACGATACGGTGATTTCTAATATGCTGCATGGACCCTGTGGTCAACAGAACCCGAACTGCCCGTGTATGAAGAACGGAAGGTGTTCCAAGAAGTTTCCAAAGGCGCTCGCGGACGAAACGATGATGACCCCCGACAGATACCCCACGTACAAGCGTGGTCGCCGTCTGGATGGAATTCTGTGCCATAAGGGGAAAGTATGGGACAACGCGACCATCAATCAATGGGTGGTCCCGTACAATCCGTTTCTGTCGCAGAAATACAACTGCCACATTAACGTCGAGGTTTGTGCCACGAACAAGGCCATCAAGTACATCTACAAGTACGTCTCCAAGGGCTCGGACATGACGACAATCACGATTGAAGGCGAAGAAATTCGGGCGAACGAAATTCTTCAGTATCTCCGTGGGAGGTATATTTCTCCGGTAGAAGCTTGCATGCGGCTATTCATGCATCCAACACAAGGATCACCACATTCTGTCGTGACGCTACCTATCCACTTGGAAATAATGAGCATGGTTGCTTATCGCGACCAAGCGACGACCCCCCAGCTTCACAACTTGATTAACCGCGGGGACAGATCAATGCTGACGGAGTTTTTCAAGCTGTGCGCGCGTAACCCAGAAACTACGGTCAATCTACTGTACAAGGATGTACCGCGGAAGTACAGGTGGACGGAACACAAGACGTGGGAACCGTACAAGAAGTACGTTGCTTCTCTGGGACGCTTGGTACACGTATCTCCGCAGGACCCGGAACGCTTCTACTTGCGACTTCTCCTGTGTAACCGACGCTCGCCTAAGTCCTTTGCGGATCTTCGAACGGTTGATGGTACGGAACATCCTACATATCAGCAAGCCGCTTTGGCGCTTGGGTATTTGGAAAATGACGACGAGTGGATACATTGCTTACGCGAAGCCGCCGAGGTCAAGATGCCGTACCAGCTACGCCAACTCTTCGGCATCATTTTGGTTTACTCGATGCCTGGTAATGCCAAAGATCTATGGGATAGGTTCAAGAAGGATATGTCAGAGGATCACGCACGAAGCATTGAGGAAAGAGACGCAGACCTGCATAATGTACGCGAAGAGGAGGTGCGTCTTCGAATGGCGGAGTACAAGGCGTTGAAGAATTTGGCTGATTACTTGGTTTCGAACCAAAAGTCCCTCGACATGTACGGCCTTCCTCTGCTAGCCGATTACGACGATGTATCCGCTCAAGTAGACGACCCGGATTCAGCGTCTGTTGATGTTGTCCAGCAAGAGATTGACGCGTACCCCCAAAACGAACTGGAGCATGTTGCGGAGCAGGCAGACCACTTGAACAGCAACCAGAGGGATATTTTTGACCAAGTTATTGCTGCTGTGAGCAGACCGGTTGGAGGGGAGAAGCTTTTCTTTTTGGATGGTCCGGGTGGAACAGGAAAATCGTTTCTACTCGAGCAAATACTCGCTCACGTTCGGATGCAACGTAAGGTTGCCATCGCGGTTGCATCGAGTGGGATTGCGGCCACTCTGTTAACTGGAGGTCATACCGCGCATTCAACGTTCCGGATTCCCCTCAAACTAACAGAGACGTCGACGTGCAGCCTTTCATGGCAGAGCCAAAAAGCCGAATTGATTCGTAGCGCGAGTTTGATCATTTGGGACGAAGCGCCGATGATGAACCGAGCTTGCTTTGAGGCTGTTGACAGGTCGCTTCGGGATATCATGAAGAACGAGCTGGAGCCGTTCGGTGGAAAGGTAATGGTGTTCAGCGGTGATCAACGCCAGATTCTACCTGTACTGAAGGATGCTACGCGTGCGGAGACGATTCAAGCTTGCTTTAAGTCTTCCCCGCTATGGGAGCATTGGCGTCAAGTGCGGCTGACCGAGAACATGCGTGTCCGCACCGCCCCAGACGCGGCCAGTGCGGCTAAGCTAGCAGAGTTCTCTGAATTTTTACTTCAAATCGGAGAAGGCCGTTATCCAGTCAACCATGAGATCGGTGATGGCGACATATGCCTTCCACGCGACATGTGTATCATCCCAGAACGACGGGTACAACAAATTACCTCTGATGAAGAAGACGCGGATATGGAGCCTCCCCCAAGTTTCAGGCTTCTACCTCCGGCGGACGAGGAACACGAGCGAGACTTGGACGAAGTTGAAGAAGACCGACGAGTCCGCAATGTCAACGCCTTAATAGATGCGGTGTACCCGGGCGTTGATACTGAGAATTTACCCGATGACTACTTCGTTGAGCGGGCCATACTAGCCCCCACAAATGCAAGTGTTCGGCGTATCAACGACATGGTTGCGGAACGGCTATCGGGTGAAACGAAGGAGTATCTCTCGGTGGACAGCCTCGAAGGGGTCGCGGACGCAAACATGTTTGAGCAGGAGTTCTTGAACTCTCTTAACTTCTCCGGTATCCCTCCGCACAGGATTGTTCTGAAGGTTGGAACACCTATCATCATGATTAGAAACCTGAATAGCGACGCAGGACTTTGCAATGGAACGCGGCTTCGGGTTGTGTCACTGCGCGAGAGAAGCATCGAGGCCAGCATTATGTCCGGGCCGTTCAAGGGTAAGAAGATGTTCATTCCTCGGATCGTCTTTTATAGTGAGGACGATGACAAGGAGTTCCCGTTCAAACTCAAGCGTAAGCAGTTCCCTGTGGTTCCAGCGTTTGCCATGACTATCAACAAGGCCCAAGGACAATCGATCCACCACGTGGGTATCTACTTGGAATTACCGGTCTTCGCACATGGCCAGCTGTATGTGGCTTTGTCGAGAGCTACTTCAAGGAAGGCGATCAAGATTGCTGTGGATCCAGAGACCATCGATAAGGACGGGAACGTACACACCAACAATACTGTGTACAGAGAGATCTTTGGAACGCGGACTTGGTAGGTCACGTAATGCATATAATATATATAGCTTTGAGTTCGAAATGTTATTTAATCCACCGCAGCGCAGTGGAGGCGGACAGCCCACACTACACCAACCAACCATGCCCTAGCGTCCGCGGAGCGGGCGCCCAGACCGCTAGTCTCCCCGCTTCTAACCTTGTAGCGTGTAGGTCTGTCTGTCCGTCTATCAATCCGTCCGTCGCACTCCCTGTCTTTCTGCTTTGACCTGCCTTTTCGCATGGCTACACTCGGCCTTTCTAATATTGTTTCGTCCCATCTTATGGACGGCGCCTATCTTTCTGACTCGACCTAACTATGCCAAAATTACAAATATATCCAAAAGCGTGACGCAATTAACTCGCGCCCTGATTGGGCAATACCTTCCGACCTGCGACACTGACTGGATCTGTCGCACGATCAGACCGTCTCTCGCCCTCGCGATTGGACGTAAGAAAAACATTTCTGCCGAGCACGAAACGCATCGATTGGTTGCAAATAGCCAGGCGAGCTGCGCAGATACTTGATTATTGACATTTAGCTACGCAAAACCTGTCGTATGTACTGCAAATCGGGCACAGCAACCACTTTTTTTCTAAGAGCTCTACACACTTCTCAAATAGAGATGTTTATTATTATTAATGTAGACTTCACAGACCAGTATTTTGTAAGAGCTCTGGGATGTTATTTTCCAAGCACTTTTTCAAAGTAAAGACAATTTCAATAGTATTAATATTATTAATATAAGCGTCAGCCGCATTTGTTAGAGCTCGGCGATGCTATTTTCCACAGACTTTCTAAAGTAGAGACGATAGTATTTTATAATATTGCACCGCACCCGACGAATGCATGCGCGCACGATAGATAATTGTTTTAGTCGATTTATATTGCATGTAAAGTATGGAAATCTGATAATAATACATTATAGCAAAGCCAAATAGTAATATTTTATAATATTAGCCTTACAGCACCGTGCTATTGGCTAATATTCGGACGCAAGTAGTTGGTTAAAACAATATAATCTGCTAACATACTCACAGTTTGCAAAATAGTGGGCCCTACGTGCAAGCAATGCGAGGCGAAGATTGACCCGCTTCTGCTGAACCCACAGCGGTCTACGACGGACCCCCGAGCGCGCTGCGTCTGCTGCGGGAAGCTGCAGTACGGCTACGCATTCCGTACAATCAGCGGGCGGGGCATCGTGCGGCGCTGTATTGCCTGCGAGAACGGCCCAAAAGCGGTTGAGTTTTGGGAGGAAAAGCCCCCACCACCTGAGTCGGCCGAAGTGCGCCGCCAGGAAAGCCTGGCGGGCGTCAAGAAGGCGATGGGTCCTGACACGTACCCCAAGAATAAAAAGAGGCGCAGCCGCCTTCGCAAGCTGCCCGCCCGAAATGTCAAGTACATCGAGTAAAAGAAGCAGCAGAAGAGCAAGTAATTGGAATATATACCCTTTTAGGCCCCCATTTTCCTACCTATTTTTGTAATTTGTATACTGGCTGACGGTACAAGGCTTGGAGCCGCACATACGGTAAACTGACTATGGCGCTGCCAATAGTGTTGACGCACCTACAGAGGGTAGCGCGTTTCAAATAATAGTTAGCGCACGGTATCTACTGTGAGCCCTTGTAAGCTGACCGTCTCTATCTGCTTCCGCGTAACAATAGATCGAGAGTACAATCGCTCACTTGGATACATACAAACCATGCTATCTGTGCCATCAGCGCTCACAGCGTATGTTCCATTAATGTGCGCTCACAAATTGAAATTACAGCATCGAGTGAGCACTACACGCGACGATTAAGTTGCTGTCTACATAGATACGAGCACGTGTGTGGTAGCGCAAAACCGAACCGGTGGGTGTGGTAAGTCGAACTGTCTGTCCGCAGTACTATACTTAGTGTCCTGTCCATAATGACCGAGATGAGAGCTCGGTTGTGTCGCGGATCACGGTGTACCCGCCGCGCGCGAATTTATCGCGTTGGCTATTGCTAACAGAATGTGTACCCACCGCACGCGTATAAATCACTACCACTAGCAGACACGTGGTCAGCTTGCCTATATCGCTGCGGTATGGCGTGTGCGCTATTAGTGACGTGCTGGATCATATAGACGGATACATTATAATCGTAGGTACAATAAGCTAGCACGACGATGCAAAAGTACCGAGATCGCAGCAGTGACCCAGTGCATGGGTGTTGGCTATCATGACAACACCCATTGGCAGCATTGCGGGATATGCACGGACACATCAAATAGCACGCCGAGCTGATAAGTAGGCAGCGAAAGTATTTCATTTAGTGTACATGAGCTACTATTCGATATCAAGTCTAAACGTCACTACGATTGTATCTTCTGCTACCGCCCATGAGGCTTTGAAAGAGCGTCATACATGTCGGAGCCAGTAAATGCCACTAGGAAAGGATCTACGCTAGGCTAATAGTTAGTAGCTATGCAATTAAGTCAGTATGTAAGTCCATGGCGTTCATCCTATCATGTCAGGATAAGAAGACGGAATTTAGTTTTAATGTCAATTCGATAAGTTAAAACGAGTTAGTGATCATTGAGTACACGCCCTTCAGTACTATCTGATATTAGGAAGAGCTCAGCGAGCCATATGGAGGGGAGGAATTGGTCATTTGGGTGGCCATCGACAGATACTAGCGGTTATAACCCATACTATGCATGCGGAGATGATCAAAACTTGGTCTAGCTGACCGTCGCAAGCAGCGATGCGGTCACGAATACCTCTCGGCTAGGCAAAATAGTACCTGTCGTCCAGTTTACCGTATGATGTGGGATCCCAATACGCGCTGGTAGGCGTGTTTACTATCGCTAAACTTATATGGAATCTCCTCACCGATTGATGTTGAGGCTTGCGGCACAATGGATAATAACCAACCTTCTGAATAACAGAGAGGGACGTTGCAACGAAGCGCACCTCAGCGTGGTGCCAGCAATATACATCCGAGCTAGGTCTAGCGCGGGAATCTATCTGTAACAGCCAATTGTCACACATACATAACTATATGCGATGTTGCCATACCGTAAGCGACTTCTGGATACTGAGACGGAACATGTGAACACCAAAAACACCCTAAGTACAGTGTTTTAATCCTAATTGAGTATAACACGATTTACATATAGTTTATATAGTTTTGCTTTGAGTAAAAAAAATTAAGCCCACCGCAGCGCAGCGGAGGTGGTCGCCTCGCACTACACCAACCAACCATGCCCTAGCGTCCGCGGAGCGGGCGCCCAGAGCGCTAGTTGATCATGTTACTGTGATAAAATCAGTTGGCATCAGCACTTTCCCAAATGTGCACTTCGTAGTTTGTCTGCGACATCGGCTGACCTTGAGTAACATTTTCTTTTGATTGCTTTTTTGCTTCTTGCCTGCCGTCCTGTCTATCGTCCATCTGATTGTCTCCCGTTGATATCACTGACGGTTCCACGACACGCTTGTATTGGCGGTTCCGTTGTTTGTCTATCGATTAATCCTTTGACACGCTCCTTGATTCTGGCATAACATCGTGACACTTCCGTCCAGCTACTAGCTGCCTGAATACCACCAATAAGTTTTGCTTGTCGCTGACAGTTTATTGCTTCTGGGGTTAGTGCTGAGCTGTATCAGACTGACATAATTGATAGCAGCAAATACCAGCAAACACCAGCGCAAGCGTTCTGCCGAACCAGGCGTCGACGATCAACGACACTATCTTTCAGAAAGTAAATGGCAAGACTGTTGAGTATTCAAGCAAACCAGGGGCACCACTGGCGCCCCACACAGATGTCTGGATACAGTGAGCGACAACCGCGAGGAGTCGGAGAAGATGCTGAAGATGCGTGGTGACTGGTGTTTGATATCGCTTCTTTTGTTCAATGAATCAATGCGTGTGCGTTTATTGCGCTTTGGCGTGTTGATGTGTTTTTGTGTGTAGCTTGTGTTTGGTGTGGTGTTGAGTACAAGGATTGTATTTAGGTAGAGCGCTTGTGGTGCTGTCCTGGGGATGTAGCTCAAATGGTAGAGCGCTCGCTTAGCATGCGAGAGGTACAGGGATCGATACCCTGCTTCTCCATTGATCATGTTACTGTGATAAAATCAGTTGGCATCAGCACTTTCCCAAATGTGCACTTCGTAGTTTGTCTGCGACATCGGCTGACCTTGAGTAACATTTTCTTTTGATTGCTTTTTTGCTTCTTGCCTGCCGTCCTGTCTATCGTCCATCTGATTGTCTCCCGTTGATATCACTGACGGTTCCACGACACGCTTGTATTGGCGTTCCGTTGTTTGTCTATCGATTAATCCTTTGACACGCTCCTTGATTCTGCCATAACATCGTGATACTTCCGTCCAGCTACTAGCTGCCTGAATACCACCAATAAGTTTTGCTTGTCGCTGACAGTTTATTGCTTCTGGGGTTAGTGCTGAGCTGTATCAGACTGACATAATTGATAGCAGCAAATACCAGCAAACACCAGCGCAAGCGTTCTGCCGAACCAGGCGTCGACGATCAACGACACTATCTTTCAGAAAGTAAATGGCAAGACTGTTGAGTATTCAAGCAAACCAGGGGCACCACTGGCGCCCCACACAGATGTCTGGATACAGTGAGCGACAACCGCGAGGAGTCGGAGAAGATGCTGAAGATGCGTGGTGACTGGTGTTTGATATCGCTTCGTTTGTTCAATGAATCAATGCGTGTGCGTTTATTGCGCTTTGGCGTGTTGATGTGTTTTTGTGTGTAGCTTGTGTTTGGTGTGGTGTTGAGTACAAGGATTGTATTTAGGTAGAGCGCTTGTGGTGCTGTCCTGGGGATGTAGCTCAAATGGTAGAGCGCTCGCTTAGCATGCGAGAGGTACAGGGATCGATACCCTGCTTCTCCATTGATCATGTTACTGTGATAAAATCAGTTGGCATCAGCACTTTCCCAAATGTGCACTTCGTAGTTTGTCTGCGACATCGGCTGACCTTGAGTAACATTTTCTTTTGATTGCTTTTTTGCTTCTTGCCTGCCGTCCTGTCTATCGTCCATCTGATTGTCTCCCGTTGATATCACTGACGGTTCCACGACACGCTTGTATTGGCGTTCCGTTGTTTGTCTATCGATTAATCCTTTGACACGCTCCTTGATTCTGCCATAACATCGTGACACTTCCGTCCAGCTACTAGCTGCCTGAATACCACCAATAAGTTTTGCTTGTCGCTGACAGTTTATTGCTTCTGGGGTTAGTGCTGAGCTGTATCAGACTGACATCATTGATAGCAGCAAATACCAGCAAACACCAGCGCAAGCGTTCTGCCGAACCAGGCGTCGACGATCAACGACACTATCTTTCAGAAAGTAAATGGCAAGACTGTTGAGTATTCAAGCAAACCAGGGGCACCACTGGCGCCCCACACAGATGTCTGGATACAGTGAGCGACAACCGCGAGGAGTCGGAGAAGATGCTGAAGATGCGTGGTGACTGGTGTTTGATATCGCTTCGTTTGTTCAATGAATCAATGCGTGTGCGTTTATTGCGCTTTGGCGTGTTGATGTGTTTTTGTGTGTAGCTTGTGTTTGGTGTGGTGTTGAGTACAAGGATTGTATTTAGGTAGAGCGCTTGTGGTGCTGTCCTGGGGATGTAGCTCAAATGGTAGAGCGCTCGCTTAGCATGCGAGAGGTACAGGGATCGATACCCTGCTTCTCCATTGATCATGTTACTGTGATAAAATCAGTTGGCATCAGCACTTTCCCAAATGTGCACTTCGTAGTTTGTCTGCGACATCGGCTGACCGTGAGTAACATTTTCTTTCGATTGCTTTTTTGCTTCTTGCCTGCCGTCCTGTCTATCGTCCATCTGATTGTCTCCCGTTGATATCACTGACGGTTCCACGACACGCTTGTATTGGCGTTCCGTTGTTTGTCTATCGATTAATCCTTTGACACGCTCCTTGATTCTGCCATAACATCGTGACACTTCCGTCCAGCTACTAGCTGCCTGAATACCACCAATAAGTTTTGCTTGTCGCTGACAGTTTATTGCTTCTGGGGTTAGTGCTGAGCTGTATCAGACTGACATCATTGATAGCAGCAAATACCAGCAAACACCAGCGCAAGCGTTCTGCCGAACCAGGCGTCGACGATCAACGACACTATCTTTCAGAAAGTAAATGGCAAGACTGTTGAGTATTCAAGCAAACCAGGGGCACCACTGGCGCCCCACACAGATGTCTGGATACAGTGAGCGACAACCGCGAGGAGTCGGAGAAGATGCTGAAGATGCGTGGTGACTGGTGTTTGATATCGCTTCGTTTGTTCAATGAATCAATGCGTGTGCGTTTATTGCGCTTTGGCGTGTTGATGTGTTTTTGTGTGTAGCTTGTGTTTGGTGTGGTGTTGAGTACAAGGATTGTATTTAGGTAGAGCGCTTGTAGTGCTGTCCTGGGGATGTAGCTCAAATGGTAGAGCGCTCGCTTAGCATGCGAGAGGTACAGGGATCGATACCCTTCTTCTCCATTTCCCGCCTCTTAACCTTGCAGCGTGTCTGTCCGTCCGTCTGTCAATAAGTCCGTCCGGTTCCTTTCTTGCTGCTTTTTCCTGCCTTTTCGCATGGGTACAGCCGGCCTGGCTAATACAGTTTCCTCCCATCTTACCGACCGCGCCTATCTTTCTGACTCGACCTAACTATGCCAAAATTACAAATATATCCAAAAGCGTGACGCAATTAACTCGCGCCCTGATTGGGCAATATTTTTCGACTTACTTTTCATTCAAACACAAAATTGGATTTTTGAGCGACGGCGCGGAGAGGCAAGGTGCGCTGGCTGTATAATAGCAGTAGGGTAGTTTAGATGTATATGCATGTATGTACGGGCGTGGGGCTCCTTGCCCTACTATATATTCAAGAGAGACCTCTCAGGATACAGTCTGAGGCTTGCCCCGAGACTCCAAAGTGGTATGGCAGTTGGTAGCGATAGCAATCAGGTTGGGGTGGGTGTGACTGGAAGCGTCTACCACCATGCACGCGCCTAGGGGTCCTAGACCCACCGCGAGTGTCCACGCTCCAAAAGCGAGTGGCGCGTGCTGCCAATTGGCCGAACCGAAGTTGCAGCCACATGCGCAATACAGAGGTGCTCTTAAAGTGTGAGCTCCCACATCAAAACACACTTTGCGAGAGCACTTCTGGCGGGACGGAAAGGAATGCAGCAGTCGGTCTCACAAGAGCAAGGAGCCCAAGACCAAGTGCAAGGACAGCTCAAGAACAAGAGATCAAGAAAGAAAAAACACTTTAAGAGCATGAGTGAGCCCCGCGCCTGTACACTTAGATAGCATAGCGTCATAATAGACAGTTTTAGAGCATTTTCGGAACTGTGTGAGCCCCGTGAGGGGCTGGGTCGTTCTCGGACACCCTGTGCATACTACTGACATGACCTGAAGGGCTGGACGGTATCGAACAGACCTGGGCAACCACTCAACAGGGATGAGGCAACAGCTTTGACGTACCCAAGAGGCAACAGCGCGATGCGGCGTCTGAATTACCATGTACAGCTGCTTGGTCCACAGACGTGCAAGGTAATTTGGACCCGTCGGACCGTGAGCTGAGGGCTGTAACACGTCGGCCAAGGGGAGGGGCTAAGCAAAAATTAACTGGACCAACGAGCCGCCTGGAGTGACGATACCCTAAGTTGTTTGTAATCCGAGGAGCCGGGATGGAAATGACAGTGGTGTGTTCTATTCACAGAGGGCTTCTGGATTAGTACTGGAAAGGAAAGTTCGGGGCTCTATTCGAATACCACGTTGCTTAAGCTATGGTGTCCATGCTCTGGTGCTTATATTCATGAAATAGCTGTAGAATAGCTCCCAGTGCACTTAGACTTTCGAGTCTAACAGCCAATGTGATTTTGTTCTGTCTAAATCAGGCGACAGTCCAGCTCAAGATACGAGGACATGGCAAGAGCCCCGAGGAAAAGGAAAAGGTTTCCCAACAACTGAGTAGCGGTCTTTGCTGTACAATAACTCGACTAACTCTGTCCAATGATTAGAATTACCCGCGAGGAACTAGATGATCGCGTACAACGAGCCCGGCGTGAGAACGCATCCCAATCCCACGAAGAGACGCGTAAGGAAAGACATCTCCGTAAACAGAGGCTTCGTAGCGCAGAGGCCCGCTACCGCAAGGCAATCCAAGAATTGGAGCAGCTCGAGTTACTTGAAACCCCAGCACCAACTGAATCCGGACAGATGAGAGTTTCTGGTCCGGCGGTAGAGCGTGAGGAGAAAACGGAAGAAGACGATCCTGCGGAGCATCAACGACGATTCGAGGAGGAGACGCATCGCGACAGGCAACACGATACCCACGACTTTCAGATTGGAATGTCAGGACCTACGGTCGACGATAGCGCAGCAGCTACAGCATGGCGTATGAGCAGCGTCAATCGGAGCGCGATCAAAATACGGCTTCACGGAGAGACCACAGAGGGGACATGACGTATGAGCAGCGTCAAGCAGAGCGTGATCGGGACGCAGCCGCGCACAGAGCTCGAAGAGAATCCATGCCGGAAGAACAAAGGGATCAGCGAAAAGAGCACGAGCGGTTCCTCCGGCGGTCTCGGCAGTATAAGAAGGGCCTCGCACACCACGAAAGTTTTGACCCTTCCAGCGTTTCCGGGGGGCGCCACTACTTCACGCGGGACACTGACGACAACGGGGAGAACGAGCGAGTTTGTCACTACTGCAACGCTTGGAAGTTTCCGCAAGAGACAGACGGATGCTGTTGTCGTAACGGACTGGTGTTCGTTCTGACTTCGCGAACAGCCCCTGATGCGCTTCTAACACTTTTCGAAAACCCGACTTTCATGCGGTCAATCCGGGCCTACAACAACGTATTCGCATTTACGTCCATGGGAGCTTCGCGGTCTCGGCCTCTAAGCGTTGACGAAAGCGTGACACGGAATGGTGTCTACAACTTCCGTGTACAAGGGTCAGTGTGTCATCGCATGGGATCGTTACTACCTCCTACCTTCGGTCGCTCCATGTATGCCCAAGTTTACTTTAACGATCCAGACATGGATGCACGTGTGCGAAGCCGTATGAACATGACGCAAGGCCTCGATCGTGCCGTCATGGAAACAATTGACCAGATGATGGTGGCGCACAACCCGTATTCACAAGAATTTATCAACGCGCGTAGATTTTTGATAGATCGTGGTTGGGATGCGTATGCAGCAGCCATCAGGGAGCACGAACGACGCCGCTCGGCAGGGGAAGACGTTGATGACCATGACCTGTCGTTAGCCTTGAGTAATTTTCTTCCGGAGGGGGATCACCGTAAGCTGCGTCTGCACGTGACACGGAATGCGAATCCGGGTACGCATAACACCTCAACGGCATCCGAGGTGGCAGCCGTTGTGATCGATACAAACGCGGCTGAACATCGGGATATAATCCTACACACGACAGGAGGAGGTTTCAAGCGCATCTTTGAGACGAGCGTTACCTACGAGCCGCTGCAGTACCCTCTACTGTTTCCGTACGGGGATAATGGCTGGACTTACGATATCCCCTACGTTGGTAATCCCGTCGATCGCCACGGTGACCCCTTAACCATGTCCGTTCGGGAATATGAGGCGTATCTGCTTTACGACCGGACGGTTAGTAATTCGCTTATCCTGCGCGGTGGGCGACTGACGCAGCAATACTGCGTTGACCAATGGGCCAAATGCGAACAAGAGCGCCTGCGCTTCATCAAGAAGAACCAGCTCCAGTATCGATTGGAAACCCTCCAGGGACTCACGGACGCGTTGCGTGGCGAGTCTGTTGAAATCCACAGAATGGCAGCTGACGACGAGGCGGCCATACGTAGGACTCGGCGTGGGAATTATACGGAGCAGGAGTCGGCGGAGCCAGATGCGGGTGAGGTTGGACGCAAGATAATTATACCTCCGAAGTTTACAGGTGGTCCCCGCTACATGTACCAACGCTTCTTGGATGCCATGGCTATCGTCCGTGAAACAGGAGCCCCGAACCTGTTCATTACGATGACATGCAACCCGAACTGGCCTGAGATCAAGGAAAACTTACGCCGTGGGGAAAAGGCATCCGACCGACCGGACATCGTGGCCCGCGTGTTCATGGAGAAACTAAAAGCTCTTAACAAGGATCTCGATGAGGGTGTGCTGGGGATTCAAGCCGCTCGAGTCCATGTAGTGGAATATCAGAAGCGTGGTCTTCCCCACGCCCACATACTCCTTATCCTGCGTCCGGAGGACAAGCCCACTACCAAGGAAGACGTCGATAAGCTGGTGTCCTCGGAGCTCCCGGATAAAGAGAAGTACCCCGAGCTGTACGATACGGTGATTTCTAATATGCTGCATGGACCCTGTGGTCAACAGAACCCGAGCTGCCCGTGTATAAAGAACGGAAGGTGTTCCAAGAAGTTCCCAAAGGCGCTCGCGGACGAAACGGTGATGACCCCCGACAAATACCCCACGTATAAGCGTGGTCGCCGTCCGGATGGAATTCTGTGCCATAAGGGGAAAGTATGGGACAACGCGACCATCAATCAATGGGTGGTCCCCTACAATCCGTTCCTGTCGCAGAAATACAACTGCCACATTAACGTCGAGGTTTGTGTCACGAACAAGGCCATCAAGTACATCTACAAGTACGTCTACAAGGGCTCGGACATGACGACAATCACGATTGAAGGCGAAGAAATTCGGGCGAACGAAATTCTTCAGTATCTCCGTGGGAGGTATATTTCTCCGGTAGAAGCTTGCATGCGGCTATTCATGCATCAACACAAGGATCACCACATTCTGTCGTGACGCTACCTATCCACTTGGAAATAATGAGCATGGTTGCTTATCGCGACCAAGCGACGACCCCCCAGCTTCACAACTTGATTAACCGCGGGGACAGATCAATGCTGACGGAGTTTTTCAAGCTGTGCGCGCGTAACCCAGAAGCTACGGTCAATCTACTGTACAAGGATGTACCGCGGAAGTACAGGTGGACGGAACACAAGACGTGGGAACCGTACAAGAAGTACGTTGCTTCTCTGGGACGCTTGGTACACGTATCTCCGCAGGACCCGGAACGCTTCTACTTGCGACTTCTCCTGTGTAACCGACGCTCGCCTAAGTCCTTTGCGGATCTTCGAACGGTTGATGGTACGGAACATCCTACACATCAGCAAGCCGCTTTGGCGCTTGGGTATTTGAAAAAGGACGACGAGTGGATACATTGCTTACGCGAAGCCGCCAAGGTCAAGATGCCGTACCAGCTACGCCAACTCTTCGGCATCATTTTGGTTTACTCGATGCCTGGTAATGCCAAAGATCTATGGGATAGGTTCAAGAAGGATATGTCAGAGGATCACGCACGAAGCATTGAGGAAAGAGACGCAGACCTGCATAATGTACGCGAAGAGGAGGTGCGTCTTCGAATGGCGGAGTACAAGGCGTTGAAGAATTTGGCTGATTACTTGGTTTCGAGCCAAAGGCCCTCGACATGTACGGCCTTCCTCTGCTAGCCGATTACGACGATGTATCCGCTCAAGTAGACGACCCGGATTCAGCGTCTGTTGATGTTGTCCAGCAAGAGATTGACGCTTACCCCCTAAACGAACTGGAGCATGTTGCGGAGCAGGCAGACCACTTGAACAGCAACCAGAGGGATATTTTTGACCAAGTTATTGCTGCTGTGAGCAGACCGGTTGGAGGGGAGAAGCTTTTCTTTTTGGATGGTCCGGGTGGAACAGGAAAATCGTTTCGACTCGAGCAAATACTCGCTCACGTTCGGATTCAACGTAAGGTTGCCATCGCGGTTGCATCGAGTGGGATTGCAGCCACTCTGTTAACTGGAGGTCATACCGCGCATTCAACGTTCCGGATTCCCCTCAAACTAACAGAGACGTCGACGTGCAGCCTTTCATGGCAGAGCCAAAAAGCCGAATTGATTCGTAGCGCGAGTTTGATCATTTGGGACAAGCGCCGATGATGAACCGAGCTTGCTTTGAGGCTGTTGACAGGTCGCTTCGGGATATCATGAAGAACGAGCTGGAGCCGTTCGGTGGAAAGGTAATGGTGTTCAGCGGTGATCACCGCCAGATTCTACCTGTACTGTAGGATGCTACGCGTGCGGAGACGATTCAAGCTTGCTTCAAGTCTTCTCCTATATGGGAGCATTTGCGTCAAGTGCGGCTGACCGAGAACATGCGTGTCCACACCGCCCCAGACGCGGCCAGTGCGGCTGAGCTAGCAGAGTCTCTAAA